>NW_026016960.1:0-87661 GCF_020379485.1 Brassica napus | reverse complement strand
ATAAGAGATTTGTTACATATAGAAAAATGAATATCAGAAGAAATTACAGGAAATTTTTTATTTTTTTTTGTTTTTTTGTTTTTTTTTTTTTTTTTTTTTTTTATTTTTTTAAAAAATTAAGTTTTTTTTTTTTTGTTTTTTTATTTGTTTTTTGTTGGTTTATATTTATTTGGATTTTTATTTGTTATTTTTTTTAAAACGATATATATATATTTATATATATATATATATATATCTTAATATTAATAATTATTAAATAAGAATTTCCACTTATATGATTTTGTAACCATTTGTATCTTTTCATAAGAAACATTTTAAACATGGATCGCATAATTTGAATGTGAGAGACTTTAACAGTTTAAGTAATTTATAGTCGTTTTTTTCTAATTAGAGAGATAACATATACAGAAAAATATAAAATTTATTATATGATTAATGTGGTTATTTAAATTATTTTAATAGTTTAAAATTAAATAAATATGATAGAAAATACACTAATCTTATCAAATTTTTGTTATTCAAAAAATCATTAATTGTTATATATATTTAACTACATCAGGCAATTTCGTAACTTTATTTATGAAAATGATAAAGAACATTAGTAATGAATTTATGATTAGTTTAATAAAAAAACTTATTATATATTTTGATGGACCAATATATTCTTTGATAATTCTAAGAATCATTCTAGTAGTGACATGTTGTTACAAAAAAAATGTTAATGTTCTCAGTTAATATATAAGGGATGCTACTTTTTCAGTTAATATATAAGGGATGCTACAAATATTCTTCATCCACATTTATCCCCATATTTTTTTATCTTAAATTCATGCCACCCTACGTAAACATGGTAAGCGGTATATTAGCTTTACCAAAATACACAAAATTAATTGGCAAGAAAATTGTTGACCAAGAATTGCGGTATTTTATAATCATATAGATCTTAACGAAAAGTTAAACTTTACCATCATCTTAAGTAAAAAAAATTATTAGACGTTTCATTTTTTAAAATATGATATCAAATTGTCCTTGCAAATCACGTTTGTTTACAGTACCTCAATAATGAATGGGTCAAAGTCAATTTGAAATCCTTACTAAGCGGGAATATTTTGGCTGGTTTATTGTAATCAGTGAACCGTGAACACATTCTAAATTGTTGTTTTCAAGCTTAGAATTCAAGAAATTTAATATAAAGCTATGAGAACGTTACATTTCTTAACGTTTTTAATAAACTCATTGAGTAAAATTGAGCCTCAGACAATCGATGAATCTTCCTCATACACATACAAACTATAATCATAATGGTGGACATATGTGTTTTCAAGATAACTCATATGAACACACATGATGAACATATGAACGTATTGTTAAATCGTGAACATATGATTATAATATCTATGAACCGTGTGAATATTGATTACGGTGGTAACATGTGTTTCATTAATTTAATGTGTCGTATGTGATTACCTGCCTCATACTAATATTTGACCAATATAAATAATATGAAATACTGTGTGTGAAATAGTCGTATGGTGAGCATATATATAATTATAGTTATTATTAGTACTTTGTATGACCAATGGCATTCAGGTAAATAGTCTAGCAATAGATGTCTTGTTAGTTAAATGTTGTGAGAGAGCTTATGGTGGTGACACCTAAACAAAAATTGCATTTTTGTGAATATGTTACACATTTAAGGTTATTCTTTTAAAATGTTTCCCTATTAATAAGAAAGGGATTCCATTATAAATAGAAAGGAAGACACAAATCGAGAATGAATTTTCCTAAAAGAACTGCTTTTGTATGTTGTGTTTGCACATCATTTAATTAGTTATGAACACCTTGTCCAAAGGTAAATAGAATATGAAACTTATAAATAAAGTTCAACCAACGCTAGAGTTTATTGACAATTTAAAACATATAAATAAATAAACCATTGATAAAAAAGCAGAAAAGATTAATTCAAAAGAAAATATCCTGATATAAAAGTATACATCAAGATTCAAACGAGATTTGCTGCATCACGTTCCATATCGCGTGCAATAGCTGCACCACGTTCCATATCTGTGTATTGTTAAGAAAAATTTATGTTGGCACTGCGAAAACGTGAAGGAAACAATAACAAGCATGAACAATGATCAAGAGTAAAATTTTATTGATCACCCTTATATATGTTGTTTGTAATCGGAAATATAATCGGAAGTTAGGTTAAATTCTTTCAAATCCTGAAATATGAAAAATCTCATCTATATATGGTATAGACAGTTTTAGATTTACAATAGATTTTTTTTTTTTTTGGTGATAGATTTACAATAGATATGTAAACCATTTACCTTGCCAAAGCAATTACAGCTGTTGAAATGATCCAGAGACAAACAATTGATCTTGTTCCTTTTTTTGACGTTGCAGTCTAATTCAAACATCAAAATAACAATTTAGATAAAACACTTTAATATCATTAGTTTCTTAGAAGAGTTTTGGCATTTTGTAACTGTGTTTTGGATGCAAAATTATTTTTTATGAAATTTTACAAAAATTGGATATTTTTTTATATTGTTGACAAAAAAGATTCGGCTGTAAAATGTATCAAATTACTAAAAAATTCTGTTTTAAATTAAAAATTTCTAAATAATCAATTTGGTTTCATAGTTCAAGAACATATAATTTATTTTAAGTAAAAACAATCATCAAACTTATATTTACAATAAAAATATCAACAATGTAGTTTTTAGTTTCTAATTCCTTTTAGTTCAAACTATATTCTAAAATTAATTATAATAGTATAACTCCAACATGTAAAACTAAAAAAAATATAATAAAAGATTATTTCGAAGTTTGGTAACAAAACATAATTTCACAATATAGATGAAAAACATCATTTAACGTTTGGAGGTAAAATGAAAAGTCAGAGTTTATAACTCATCCACAATTTATAGAAGTGTCAAAACGTTAAAGAAAAAAATGGTGTAGCAGATGTAATTTACTAGTCTAAGATATGGATTTTGCAAGATTTACATGCATGGGCTAAGTTACTTAAACTAGTCTGAGATTTTCCTCATTATTGTGTTGATTAATATACCATGTAATTTAAATCACTACTGTATTATTAACTTTGGGAACTTGGGTCTGTTCACAACTTCAGTCTTGATAAAGTGAAGCTATCTTTTATATACTAATGAGTGGTTATAAAGATACAAACACATCAACATCACATTCAAATCCTGTTTTCTTCTAATAGACATCTTTTTGATAGTCAGGTTCGCAGAATTCTCCTCCAAGATCATCGCATGCCTCTGCGGCGAAAACACTGTATCCAAGCACAAACAACACACACAATCAGAAGTTGAAAAACGCAAGCTGAGAATCTGAGTGTAAATAAAGGAAAGTGATCTTTACGTTTTGGGGTTGTTGTACTCTAGGTATTCTCGGTTTACCGACTCTGAAGCCACGGAACGTGAGACGGGCTTTGTTTCAAGCTTGACTTCAGGGGAAATGTCAGCTGAACATGCATATCCGCTGATCACTTCACATGCTTCGGCTGGGAAAACACTGACCATAGATATGTCATTGAGTCAGTCAATGAGAGAAAAGAAGCAAAAAAAAAGAAGAAGGGAAGTGAAGGACTTACGAAAGGAGGGAGTCATAGTCAACGGTGAGAGGATCAGAGGTTGTAGGAGATGATGTGTTTGGTCTCAGAGATGAGAGTCTTGAAGCTTTAGTGTTGGTGATGGTCTGAGGAAGAAGAATAGTTAGCTTTGGAGAAAAAAGTGGTGAAGAAAGAGGAAGAATGGTTGGTTTGATACACAAAGCTCCTTGCATTTTTTGTTGTTGTTAGGAGATTGGTTTAGTGTTTTGGATATTATGTTTTGGAATATTTCATGGTATATATGTAGAGCCAGAGCAGAAGAAGAGATATTTTCCAAAAGGATAAGGTTCGGCTTTGCTGTATGTGACTTGTGAGAATGAAAATCAACGGAAGCTTATCCTCCCCTCTTGGAAGATATTTTATCCAACCTTTATGTGTTCTCTGAGTCAGCAGAATCAATAGTTGAGTCTTATACTTTTGTCATAAATGGTGTAAACTATGCTACACCTTTATAAGTTACATGGATTCAAAAAACAAAAGAAACAAAGCCAACGTTTGCTCACAACATTGTCTTTATTCAGGTTTTCTTAAAAGCAAAGCTTATACATACAAACCCCTTCAGTACCGGCGTACACTGGTTGTAGACAGAAGCACCCGACTCTGTTTCTTCCCTCTCTTTCCTGGCTCTTTGATGGCTACAGGTGTGGTCGGTGTTCTTGATGTTACACTAGCGAATGATGTTGTGTTCGTGTTTCTCGCACCTGCAAAAAATGTTGAGGTCATTAGTGAATCCTAAAGAGAATTTGCTGAGCTAAACCAGAGGTTACCTGTGGTTGCGTTTGATACTTCACTGTTGCTGCTGCTGCTTTGAATGTTTCTTGGTTCGTTATTCAGGTTGGGGGAGTCGTGGCCAGCAGCGAAACCGAGCCTTGTCACGTGTGAGAAGGAACTTCTCTCTCCGATGGTTGGAGGGCTTGACGATACTACTGGGGCAGAGTTTCCAAGGGCTAAAACAAAAAGCTTTTCTGATTAGATCAGTAAAACCTTGTACGTAACCTGAAATCAAATTAAGAGACGAGAGGTCACCTTCAAAATCATCCAAGGAAAATGAAGGATCGTCACCATAATAGAACTGCCCACAACTGGCCATCAATGGTGCAAGCTCTGCAGCTGCGGCTACTTCAGCTTTTATTTTATCTTTTCGCTCCTAAGAAAAAACACAACATCATATAATTTCATAGCATGATTTTATAGCCTAATCAAATCAAATACTAACTATAGGAAACAAGTAAAAGCCGATGGAAGTTGGAATCTGAAAAGTAGTTAAAAAGAGCAATACCTTCCTAGCACGTTCTTTCCTCTGCTTCTCACGCTTCTTGATTTCGTCCATAAACGGAGCAAATGCTTCAGGAGGTAATGATTCCCTCATATCAATCTCACATATCTGAAAATGTTATGAAAAAGAGGATGAACCCCATGGAGAATATGTAAGATAACTAAGGAGAAGCCCAAGGGGAAAATGTACCTGAAATGTCGTAGTTAAAGAAAAATGACTCAAGAAGCGGTAGCGTCTCCTTATCGCTTCTGACTGGGTGACAGTCTCCATTTCCACTATCTTCCCACTCACTCTGCCGTTTCATAAATTGAAAATCAGAACTCTAATATATCCACAAATTCACTTGCATTCACTCTAAGTCTTGGCTATCACACTAAATAACATTTCATTAACTGAAAGGCGCTATACACCATACACATTAGAACCAGCATCCAAAACCCATGCATAAATGATTAGTCAATGAAAAGATTCTTGACTTTTACCTTGTTGGAAGAAAGTCATTGCTTCCATAGTGGTGCAGAAGGCATTTCATATTCAAAGAGTGAAGGATAATATGCTGTCCATCAACGGACTGCATAGGGAATAAGATCATGTTTTATTGAGCGTTGTGGTATGTTTCTTTATCAATAAAACAACCAAGATTGTCGACAGCAAATAACACTTGATTTCATCTAATGAAGTGACCAGCATATAGCAATAAAAAATCAGCATGCAGCTGATACTTTTTTTTTGCAAACACAAAAGTATCCATCAGAAACTGGTTACCTGATAAAAGTTGTACGCATCATCGTTGTCCTTTTGATCCTTGCTGTCATTTTGGTGCAAAAGGGGCCTTTTACTCCCATTGTCTGAGGAGGGCATCAACGGTGCATCCTTTTCTACAAGAGAGTGACCATCATCACAACTCTTTTCCAAACTAGACTGAGATTCCTCATCTGACTTACCAACTGAAGATTCTTCAGTTGATTTATCTTGATCGTTAGAGCTGCTGATTGTTGCTCCTTTAGCCAAGCTAGGTGCTTGATAACCAGCTCGAGAAACATCAGGAGGTGAGGAAGACGGTACATGACTTCTAGGCTTCGCGCTTGGTTTGCAACAATTAGAGAGCCTCTGCTCCTTCCAATACAACTTCCTCTCCTCCAAACGCTCCAAAGCAGCGTTCACATATAGGTGCTTCTCCAAGTCGTCCACGAGCCCAGGATCTGCTCTTGCAATCCAACCGTCTAACTCAGAAACCGCCTGTCTGACAGAGAGATCAACATCTTGCGTGAACGTGAACTTTGAAAATGGATCAGGAACGTCCGAGTCAATCTCGTTCTTCCTTGTCGGAGCAAAAGAGTCTTTCTTGCGAGTCAGAAGTATAAACTCGATGGGATCTCCAACAGAGTACTGTTTGACGTTTTCGATATAAACGGTGTACAACTCTCTGGGAGAAATCATCACAAAGCACAGAGGACACCTCTTGAAGCACTCCGCCTTGTGGTTATCCTCACCGATCAAAAGGTACTGCAGAACACAAGGGAAGCAGAAGATATGCCCACACGAGGTTATCTGCGGACAGAGAGGATACTCCAAGCAGATAGGGCACTGCACAGGAGACGGAGTGGAGTACCTCACGCAAATGATATTATCCCACTGCAGCATCTTATCAGGATCCATGGAATCAGGAGAGTGATCACCAGTGTCCAACACAACGAACTTGTAATTCGCCTGGAGAAACAAGTCCTTGTTATAAGGCCTCCTCCTGTG
This sequence comes from Brassica napus, assembly GCF_020379485.1. Lineage (NCBI taxonomy): Eukaryota > Viridiplantae > Streptophyta > Magnoliopsida > Brassicales > Brassicaceae > Brassica > Brassica napus. The sequence goes on along the minus strand of NW_026016960.1, from coordinate 80,990 downwards.
CATTTGCCTTCTCTGAGGTGGAGGAGGAGGCCTGGACTGTTGGGGAGAAATGGGATCATACTGAAAGTTCAGTAAATGGTTCCCGCTAATCATATTAGCCCGTCTACCAGTTGGATTGTGATGAGAGGAGACTCTAGGAGAGTTGGAGGGTCCAGTAGCATTGTGCTGCTGCTGCACATGAGAAGAAGAAGAAGAAGTAGCAGCTCTAGTATTTCTCCCTCTAGACCTATTCCTTCGAGTATCATATCGAAGATGGTCATGTCTATCTGCACTAGGTGGGGAAAAGCTCTCCTTCCCTGCTCCAATTTGCGTTATCTGCAACATAGAGAAAACAATGAACGAAATAAACATACAAAGCAAACTAAAGGAGTTCCACAGTATAAAGTAGAAGCCTCATCAATGTAACTGTACCTCTTTGGAAGATCCATGGCTATGCTCCTCCTCAGCTGCAGCAATCGGTTCTACAGTTAACGACAAAACCCAAAATCAATCTAAACAGCAAATCGAAAATTAGAACAGATCAAAGATCAAATTTTTAAAGAAACCCTAAACAGCAAATTGAAAATGAGAGCAGATCAAAGCTCAAATTTTGAACCAAACCCTAAACATCAAAATCGAATTCGCGTTCCCCAATGTCAAAACCCTAAAAAAAAGAGGGCAAAATCGTTTAGCTAGATAATCAATTTTCCCTTTACCGCGAGAGCCACTGGAGAAATCAGAAGTTGGGAGAGATGATCCGGCGAGGGTGAGGGATCCAATTCGAGAGGAAGGAGGAGGAGACACGAGAGAGCTGTTGCCATGCTCAGAGCTAGGGTTTAGAGACGAATTCGAAGGAGGAGGAGAAGATTCGTGACCTTGGATATGCGTAGGAGGCAAGATGGACATGAAAATTTTAGGGATGACAAAGTGAGTTATCGCCGGCTCAGAGCCACAGCTTCTTCTGATTCTTTCTATTCACTTTTTTTGATTCTTCTATGGGCAAAAAAAAACATGTCGTTTTTTTCTTTCTTTCATATACAAACCAACACATGTATCCGACCCGAGTCTGGAACCCGACGGGATGATTCCTTCCTACGCGGGTGGATATACCGAATCTTACATGATTACTGTAATACCCTCGGTTTATTTTGATTTTTTATACTTTTGGTGTTTGAGCCTAAACCAGAAAATATCCATTTCATCTTCAATGCGTATATTTTCAATTATATGGTTGTTTGTGTCATCTGCAGAAATATAAACTTCTCACAAATAAGAATATATGTGAATTATTTAATTGAAACATTTCAAATCTAGTGAACATTTGCTCATGATTTTTCCTCAATTATGTAATTATTTAATTTGTATAATCCAACTTTAGATAAAAGTCTACTAAAATGCGATAGTGGGGCTGAGTTAGGCTGAGCCCAACCCAAACAAGTAAAAGCCCATTACTTGATTTAAATCTATTTGGTGGTTCTGTTTACAACATACACCATGCATGAAGAACCATGGAATGATTTGTTTTCCCTCATTAAACCAAAAAAATTCACAAAGACATTACAATGATTCATTTAAATTAGGTACTAATGTATGAGCTGAGAATTAAAAATTTATTATACTTATCAATATAAAATTTCTAACACATCTTCATGAATTGCTCAAGCAATTGAACTATTAACAACACACCCTCATGACATTATGTTGATTTGTAACATAAATCAATTCATTTACCATGATGAAATGAGTCAGATAGTCATTAAATCTCATCATTCAACAGTTATATATAAACATATCCCCCCCACCAAAATAAAAAAGAAAGGCAAAAATGGGATTTGAATGTGTTTGTTTTCATGATCTCTCAAACAGACCTTTAACATAAACCATGCCTTTCTCACTAAGCAGAAGCTCCTTCCTCATCTCTTCAACTTGCACATCATCCCCTTGAACCACAATCTCATCCAGTTTCCCTTTTTTTCCCACCATCATCTTCACCTTTATCTCCTCCTTCCTCGACGCCTTCTTCCAGTAATACGCTCCTCTGCGCAACACATCCATCATCATCATCAATCATTCACAACAAACAGCTTCAGGGACAAATAAAGAGAGTGGAACCTTACGCGAGTGGACTAAGAATGGTAATGAAGAACCAATTGTTTCCAAACTCAGGCACCGTAATGGTTAGGACAAGACCCACACTTGCTAAGCTTATACACGTACAGAACGTGAGCAGAGCAGCTTGTCCTCTACTCGGAACCATTGTTCCTTCAAACCTTTTTTTCACAATCCAACAACAATGTCAGCAACTAAACGCAAAACCCATTTAAAAAAATCAAAACTTTTCTTCTAAATTAGCCTTACGTGATTGTTTCTCCTCGATCGGTAACATTAAAGTTCTTCCTTGTGAAGAAAGAAAGAATCTCTCCAGCAACTTGCTTTGGCTCCTTCTTGATCCCTTCGCTAACGAACGTCTTTCTCACTATCTGAAACAAAAGTCTCAACCATTCGATTCAGCTTAAGAAACTGGGAACCGTGGGGGTGAAGTTAGGGTTTAGCAATTCGATAAAAGTTCGAACCTTTGATTTAACAGAGCGTTTGATGAGAGACCAAAGACCTGGAACTGAGATAACGAACAAACCCAAAGACGTGTAGTAGCTAGCTAACGAGTAACCACCACCAGTCTCCGACATCAACAGTAATGAACTAGGGTTCTGTTCCCACCATTGATGAATCTGAATCGCTGAAGAAGATACAGCAGAGAGAGGCTCCACAACCATGGCGGTGACGACGGGGGAGACTCTGTTCCGCTTCGTCTCCCATCCCCGTCTCCGCCGCCCTTTGATTACTACATCTCTTGAAGTCACCCATGGACAAGATAACGGCGGAGATAACAGCTTCGTCGCCATTGTCGAAAGTCAAAAGCTTTCTCTTCGGCTGAAAAAACAGCTTTACGTGATCGTGTGTGTGTAAATGAGTCTATCCATAATCGTGTGGTTCTCATTTTCTAATTTAAAAACAGATTTTAATTTGGATTTATGACGTCATTTCAATAAACATAACCTCTGTTTCTAACTTTCTGTTAAGACAAAACTCCGTTTTTTCCTTTTTCTTCTAATCAACAGTAATAATGTTTTTCTTTTGTCGTTCGTCACGTCAAGATCTGCAAGGTAGATACATGAGACCCACCATCATTTACAAGTTCACCATATACGGAAGAAGAGTCTTTATCATTAGATCTTTCCTTCCGACACAAAATCAGACCATAACATGATTCGAGTTCTCTTTGGCAATAAAGGCTATAAAGCATAGGTAGGTTGTAGCTAAGGTCAATTATTTTCCCGAAATTGATACTTTATAATAGGAAAAGTAGCTCTGAATCTTTAGGTACAAGCATAGTAATTAGGGTTCTTGAAACAGAAGAGTTGTTTATCATCTTCTGCTAGTTCAACAGTTAGCCAACTGGAATCTGTTGATCACGTCTAACTTGGTTGGTTGGGTCACTATTACATTTTATGAAGACCATAAACTGTTATATGTTAGTCCAAACTTTATATCTACCGAAACAGTGAGTAATCAATCTCTGCTAGTGCTAAAAGTGGATCTATAACCATGGGTCTCAATCTATAACTAAGGTTTAACGAAGGGCAAAACGGGATTTGATTCATACAGAAAACATAGATTTTATTAAAATTTTGAAGCCAGATTATTCTCACTAAAAATTAGTTGAACTTCAACTCATACACTTCCAAGGACAAAGAAAACAACACTAAAGAATCACACAACACTCCACTCTTTGCTTCCTTTATATCAATAAATAATGTTTTTACAATGTTCAATTTTCTGCACTCATTTTCAAAAAAAAAAAAAGCTGAAATAAACCATCAAAAGGAAGTAACAATTAAAAAGAACGAATAATAAATAGCTCAGCTGTTCTTTATACAATTAACACAAAGCAGCTGATCAGTCTTCTTCTTCCTCCTCCTCTTAAGTTCTCTGTTTAGTTTTGTCTCAGAGAACTTATATATAAATATATGTCTATTTATGTAAAGCTGGTTCCTTTGTAATCACTTTGATGCTTTAAAAAGCTGACTACCAAGAGTAACAGTTGGAGTACCTTCACCCATTACTGTTGTTAAGCTCACTTCTTTGTCCAATATTCTCTCAAGCTCCGTCACAACGTAACTCATTGTTGGTCTCTTCTCACTTGATACATCAAGACATATCAGTGTCAGTGTAATAACCTCCTCCACTCCTTCTGCTGTGTATGTACCACCTAGTCTCTCATCGATCATTGCGGGTATCTCAGTGTAATCCGTTATGTTTTGCATCTGCAAAATCAATAACATCACTCCAGTAGCATACAAGTGAGATTCAAAACACACTTCATTAGTAACATTCTATGTGATTACATAGTTACATACCCATTCGACTAGAGTTTGTGTTGAGCTTGAAGGGGATGGTTCTGATGCTTCTCTTCCACTTACTAATTCCAAGAGGAATACCCCAAAAGCATAGACATCACTTTTCTCTGAAAAGCTTCTGAACTCTTGAACCCTACAAGAGAAAAAAAAAATTCTTAGAAACTAAAAAAAAAAAAAAAAAAATCATGTGCACTTATTTAAAGAAAAAATTACAGATATATCTCCCCAAATTTATTAAAAAAATTATATACACTTTTTTTTTTTTTTTTTTGGTAAAATGTTAAATATTATACCAATTTTCAATTTTTGACAGCTATTACATGAGACGACTAGTAGCGGAAATAAAATAAAAACAACACAACACGAGAATCGACTACAAACAGCAAGCAAGGACCGGGCTGAACAACAACGCAGCGAAAGCGGTAAAACAGAGTGATAACAAGATAAGGTTAAACCTTACAACTCTGAAACTATATGAGAAAACCGGTTGGTTGCCACGAGCTACCGAGAGAAGGGCGCCCTCAAACCCTGAATGCTACGGTTCCTACAGCTTCTAACCGAAAACTCAGACCGTACCAAAGCGAAGAATCAAACCACGAACCAAGAGCAGGCAAGATAAAAGACACCACCGACGGTACGAGGAAGAGCCGAAGACCGACGATGCCGTCGTTCAGTAGTTTGCGCCAGAGATTACCGCCTCCATTGCATTCCACCGGGACCGTATACACCCATTTAACCACAACCCGAAGAGAATGTGGATCGGTAGACGGACAACTCCTCCGGAGAAGACCAAACCAAAGCCACGCTCGTAGCCTGCTCACCAACTATCACACCACAAAACACAGCCTAACCGGAAATCGCTGTCAAGCCACGAAGACTAACCTGCTGAGTTTATTTGAGAAGAGCTGGAGACGGAGCAGGCCACCAACGTCGTTACCACACAGATCTGAGCGGGCAAGGAAACTCACATGAGCCAAAGCTAACCTAAGCACACCATGGGAACCCAACTCTACGCGATGCCACAGGGAAGTCGAAAAACAGACGGACGTCTCCGTGCCACCAACAGAACCCACGCGCACCCACCGACGGAGAACTCGACGGAGGCATCTCAAACAGGTAGAGAGAACCCGAGTTACCAAGATCTGGCGCCACAAACCCACTCGGGTTACCAAGATCCGGCGAACCCAAGAACCCCAACTCCACACGCAGCTTCATCCACCACCAGATGCCACACCGGAAGTGAAACGAGACCAACGAGGAGCTTAACGACGCTGCACGCGCCACCAACTCAGTGAAGCTTTCTGGATCTCGGGAAAACACTAGCAAGCTCCGATTAAGACTAGGGTAAAGCACGACAGTGGAAGAGGCCGTCCTCTAGCAACCTCCACAGCCGAAAACCCAAAATCTGTGGCCGGAGCGACCAGATCTGAGACACAGATGAGCATCACTCTCGCCGCAGAACAACGAAGGAGACAGAGGAGAGACAGAGATGGACGTAGACGGGAGGGAGTTAAGGTCCGGCGGCCGCGCGGCAGAGGTGGCGGCCGCCGGAGAAGGCTTAAGGTGGAGGTGTTAACTTGGTGAAGAGAGAGGTTAGAGATAACGTGTTTCAAGAGAGGTTAGAGATAACGTGTTTCAAATTATATACACTTATTAAATAAAATCTGAGGACCAGCTCTGATCATGTGAGGTGTAAAAGTAATTACTCTGGAGAGAGGAAGATGTGGTCAGGCCATCAGCATTGCAAGATACATGCTTGCATATCTTAGGATATATTTAATAATATAATTAGATTAAGAAGTTTTGGCAAGATACATGCTTAAAAGTAGGGATTATTGGTAGAAGTTTGTAGAGGTTCTTACCCCAAAATTTTTTTTTAATGAGAATGGATTAATAGGATTTTATACTAAAACTTATAACATTAAACATAAGAACATTACAAAAGTTTAAAAAAATTAGAAAAGTAAAAAATAAATTACAAAAGTTAAAAAAAATTACAAAAACATAAAATAAAAGCATAATTTTTATTTAATAGATAGAAACTTAAAAATGAGATTTTACCCAAACTTATCCCATATATGTTCGATCAAATCATGTTTCAATTGTTGATGGACTGGTCTACCCCGAACTCTTGCTCGACGATCAAGTGAACTGAAAAGCTCAGTAGGTTCCTTAACGAGAAAAGAAATATCTGCATCTTGAAACGTCTCATCTTGATCGTCTGTACGTCGTTCATCTTCTACAATCATATTATGGAGTATGATACATGCTCTCATAACATTAGATATCATGGATTTTTTCCATATTCTTGCTGGATTTTTAATAACGGCGAATCTAGCTTGGAGGACTCCAAAGGCACGCTCAACGTCTTTTCGGACAGCTTCTTGGGTTTCAGCAAATAGTGAATGCTTTGGACCTTGTGGTAGTCGGATAGATTTTATAAAAGTCGCCCATTCCGGATAAATACCATCAGTGAGATAGTATGCCAAATCGTACTCCCTTCCGTTCACATGGAAGTTGACTTCCGGAGCAACTCCGTTAATAATGTCATCAAAAACAGGTGATCGATCTAGAATATTAAGATCGTTCATCGTACCTGGAGCTCCGAAAAATGCATGCCATATCCAGAGGTCATAAGAAGCTACGGCCTCGAGGACAATCGTTGGTTTATCGGTTCCTCGTGAGTACATACCTTGCCAAGCGGTAGGGCAATTCTTCCACTCCCAGTGCATACAGTCGATGCTTCCAATCATCCCGGGAAATCCACGTTCTTCTCCCTTATGTAGTAGTCTTTCAAGATCCTCCGATGTTGGACGTCTTAGATATTCATGGCCAAACAAGTTGATAATTGCGGCGGAAAATCGATGCAAGCAATTCCGAGCTGTTGTTTCACCAAGTCGGACATATTCGTCGACTGTATCGGCCCCACCACCATAAGCCAATAGACGAATTGCAGCCGTGCATTTTTGGAGTGGTGATAGACTTTGCCTTCCGACTGCATCTTCTGTTGGAGCAAAATACTCAACTTCCGTAGAGAGATGGTCGACAATACGCAAGAATAAGGGTTTACTCATTCGAAAGCGCCGTCGGAATATATTGGGAGGGTATGTAGGAGTTTCCGAGAAATAATCATTCCATAGCTGGCGGTCGCCTTCTTCCCGGTTTCTCTCGATAAATATACGTTTTTTTTCGCTCTTTCGGTTCCGGAATATTAGCAGGGAAGTCATCAAATTCTTGAAAGGGATGTGAATATTCATCATCATCATCATCATCATCTTTTTGATGGTAATGGTAATGAGATGAAGATGCCATATTTTTATTAACAAAAAAACTGGTATTGAGATTGAGTAGAAGAGATTGTTGAGTATAAGAGATTTTTGATTAATATGTATAATGTTCGAACCATTCTCATATTTATAGAGAATGATATATCATCCCCGTGTTGTGTTTATTGTCGACATATACATCTTGTGAAACAATAGTGACTAATGTTTTGTATCTTTGTGGTCACGGGAAAGTGAGTATGAGTCTGTTGTTTTGTATCTTTTGTGGTCACGGGAAAGTGAGTCTGAACATATCGCATTCATGGGAAATCAACAAAGTCTGAACATAACAAATATTACAAACATGTCAAGTTTTAATACCTGCAAAAAACAATACGAAGTATTAATCATCAATAGCAGTTATGATTTTTAAAACAAGAGAAGCAAATGACAAAGATTAATTCAAACAATGAAGCAAAACAAATATATTGATTCAAACATTGTAGCAACGAAGCAAAAGACATAGATTAATTCATTATAACAAGAGACATTTTTTAAAACAAGAGGCGATCTAATCTCAGTACAACAGCTTTAGTAAGTTATTCTTTACAACTTCTTCAGCCTCTTTCAGTGGTTCTTTTTTGGCTAAAAGAGTGTCTAGAATAGCTAGCTTAGACAGTCTCTCCTTCCTGTCCAAATCATCCTTCTTCATCTCCCAATCTTCCCTCTTCATCTCCATGATGGTCGCATAATCAGCCACTGACTTTCCTTTTGCAGTGTTCCTTTTAGCCTTAGCCGCCTTTACACCTTCAGGTCGGACCTCATCATCAGCAGCAGTGGTGTTTGTACTTTGGCTCGGGGTGTCACATTCTTTTCGCTTTGAAGAACCAGTCGGTTTAGGAGTGTTCAGACTTAGCCACTTCTGTTCAAACCGCAGAATACACCATGCATGCTCAAGAGTAAATTTCTTCTTGTGATCAGCGAAGTAGATCTCGTGCGCCATCTTGAGAACATCGTGATCACTCTGACCAGAGCTGATCTGTCTCTCTGCTGCTGCATATGCAGCACAGAACTTGTTGGTGAAATCGTTTATCTTGTGCCACCTCTGTTTTATATTCAGATGCTCTCTTCGGTCACCACTCTGTTTTGCATGTGGAGATGCAGCATAATATTCACCTACTCGGGACCAGAAGGTCCCTAACTTCTGTGAATTTCCTACCACCGAATCCTTAGACGTGTTTATCCAAGCGCTGATGATAACCTCGTCATCAGCTGGTGTCCACTTCTTTCTGTCCTTAGAGGTCAATGGTGTCGCGGTTTCTTGTGAACTAAAAGGAGGGATATCAGCCTGTTGTGACTCTCCAAAGTGGACCATCTCACATACAAGACCAACCTGTTGGTGAAATCATCATTACAACCTTACCTACCAATGATCTAAAGTAAACTGAATTCCTCATAAAATCCTCATAAAATTTCATTTCACCATGAAGATACATGTTTCTATTATAATGTTCGACTATAGCTTAAGACAATCCGAAATACGACAAAAACAACTATACAAATGACTTATGATGAACACATAACCGAATTCAAATTACCAACTCAACACATAAACCAACTCAAGGTCTCGTCTGTAATCCCTAAACTTTGAAATACATTTACTAAACCGAATTCACATTACAGTCACCTCATTACACCGAATTCAAATGACAAGGAAGCACCAATCATACAATTACACCGCGAAAGGAGAACAAATAAAGAAGACGTACCTGGTTTTGATGTGAATCGGAGGAGAAGCTATGAATCAGAGGAGAACCTATGAATCGGAGGAGAAGCTTTGTGTCGGAGGAGAAGCCGTTGAATCGGATGAGAAGCCTTTGAATCCGACGAGAAGTCTTTCAATCAGAGGAGAAGGCGTTGAATCGGAGGAGAAGGCTTCCAATCGGAGGAGAACACTTTGAATTGGAGGAGAAGCTTTCGATTGAGAGCGGAGGTGAAGTTTTTGATGTGAGAGCAGAGACACACCGCTGCTCACCTAGTCGCCGTCGATAACGAGAGAGAAAGGGGAGACGAGAGAATGAAGTCGAGACCGATCTGGAACTTTCCTCTACCCTCTTCGGTCTTCCTATCCCCTCTCGCCACGTATGCCCAGGGACGCGTTAACAAAACTTCTAATTTTGTTAACGTCCCTCTTTTAATTGGGTTTATTTGATTTAATTTTGAGCCCAATATTAACAAGATACGTGAGAAGATACAGCGATGCTGATGGCCTCAGCAACAACGTGAGACGATATACCAGCATCCTCTCTTCCTAAGAAGTTACGGACTCCTGCATCCGCAACTTTAGCAATGAAGTTTTCATCCACAAGAACATTTGCAGTTTTGAAGTCCTTATGTATCAACCGAGGACTCAGTGAGTGAAGATGTGCCAATCCTAGAGATAACAAAGGTTATAATTATAATGCAAGATCAGGACACATTTGATTCAAGGAGCTGCTTATAATAAGTTTACCTTTAGCTGCTCCTATAGATATGGCAAGCCTATTTCTGAACTCTAGCCTACTTCCACCAGCACCTAATCAAAGAAAAGATGATTACATTGTCTACTAAACACACGTTATCAAAACTGATTAGTTACCAGAGAGTTACCGTACAGGTGATTGGAAACACTTCCATTAGGAACGTACTCATAGACAAGAAATTGCATATTGCTTTCTTGGCAATAACCCAAAAGAGTAACAAGATTACGATGCTTGATAGCTGATAGATAACGAACCTGAAAGAACCCATTTCACAATAAGTTTGTAAGCATGTTAAAATTCTAGATTATATAACCAAACATTGAACAAGGGAGTTGATTATTATAAGAACCTCGTTGACAAATTCTTGTGTAGGCAAACCGGTTCTTCTCTTGATGGCCACGAGAACACCGTCTTGAAGCAGACCTTTGTAAACCTCGCCGAATTTGCCTGTACCAATGAGGCTTTTATGGGTGAAACTCTTGGTGGCTTGAGCAAGTTCCTCCATTTCAAACCTTCTTGATTCTCTCATTGACAACTCCATTGCAACATTTCTTCCTTCTGAAAAACACACACAAATAACAAAAGTCTAAATCATACGTGAGAGAGAGAGAGGGAGGTTGATGGGATTTGTGATTTAATACATTACCTTGAGATGATGGATCAGAAGAGCCTGTTGTCTCAGACGCATTCTTGTGACGAAAGATGCAAAACCATAGGACAAGAAACAAAAGAGCAATCAATGCAAGAGCTCCAACAGCACCTCCAATGGCTGCTGCAGGAGTTGATGACATTTGTAAACGAAATAGCCTCTCTTCGATGCTCAAAAGCTGCTTACTACCATGCGATGACTCTGTAGAAAAACACGAGAATGTCGGTAAAATAAAGAATAAGAAGAAGACAAGACAAAACAAAAAGCGGTGACAACTTGTAAAGCTGAATGCGATTGTTTTGATTTTTGAAAGAATCACTCACACATGCAGTAAAAAAATATATATTAAAGAGAGAGAGAGGGAGAGAGAGAGAGAAAAAAAATATTTCATTAAAAATCTTTTGACAGATCTCCAGTTTTAAAGAAAGATCTGTACTTCATTGGCGAATAAATTTCACAAAAGTAGAATTCAAGAAGAAGTAGAGGAGCTTTTAAACATCAAATCTTCTAGAACTCGAAGGTAAAGGGAAGAAGAAAAATTCAAGTGTTGTGTCGGAACACATACAATGCCGACAGAAAGTGACATCACAAAGACAACATCTCTTTCTTAAGATGTACTTAGTGAGAACAACCAACAAGAAGAAGAAGAAGAATCAAACCACTAATGTTTTTGTTTTCAGTTTCAGAGATGACTTGACGTTTTACAGAGTGTTTACTCTTCTCCAACCACCAAACACCATTGTTTAATTTGTGGGAGAAAAGAAAAATAAAGAGAACCTCTGAAGCAAGTGGGTCACTTCGCCAGTTTGTAACTACAGCGAAATGAAATTTTTTTTTTTTTTGGAGCTTAAAAGAAAGAAGAAATGAGAAACTAGAACCGCCGTGTAAACACAGTTTCAGCCGAAATCTATAAGAGACGACGAAACACACCACTCCTGACTGTCTCCTCCTCTCCTATTTACTCAGTTCAGTAAATCTCTGTTTTTTTTTTTTTGACCTAATAGCAAGAGCATCTCCAATGTATTACTCCATATTTTACTCCAAAATAGTACAACACCAAAATGGAGTAAGATTTTACCCCCGATGTATTACTCTATTTTCTACTCTAAAAATAATATATTTTATTAATAATTGTAATAATATCTTATACTTATAAAAATTTACTAATTAACTCCAACTATTTTATGTTTACAAAAATTCTTTAAATATAATTTATTTAAATTAAAAGTTTATTATTAAAAGTACAAGAAATCATAAAATAAAATAAAAGACTATATATAAGTTGATTTAATAATGACATTAGAATATTTTTCTCATAAATGATCAACTAATGCATTTTCGTGATGAAACATAAGCTTATGTATCTTTGATATTTCTAAATTGAATAATTTTTTTCGAAATCGGACATTTTTATCTTCTACAATTTCGGTATCTGGAGGTGGAGCTTTTCTTCCAAGTTCAGTTGGTGCATTGTATTCACACTCATCCTCAATTATCATGTTATGTAAAATTATACATGTAGTCACGTCATGTAACACATTTTTTCCAAAACCAAACATGTCTTTTCACAATAGCAAAACACAATTGTAGATCCTTTTATGTTATCTTTATTTTATGTTATTATTATTTTTTAGTTATAGTATATATTTTTATGTAAAATTATTAAATAATGGAATGTCTTATTAATTTATGTTATTGTATCATTTTAAAATATTATTTAAGTAAAAAATTAAAAAATTAAAAATTTAAAGGATCATTTCACAAATAAAAAAAAAGTTCAACACCAAAATAGAGTAATGTCTAGGATTACTCCATTTATGGAATTTAAAATAGAGTGGGGTTGGAGAACATTTTGTTTTGTTTCGTTTCTTTTTTTCTTTCCTTTTTCGTATGTTTGTTTTTTAGATGGTTCTTTTAAACACTAATAAATGAGTCTACAGATTTTACTTGAATGTCGTCAGAGTCTCAGACTACAAAAAAGATATTTACTTGAATGTCAATAATTTTCTTTTTGTTCACAAAATAATGTAACCAGTGAGTGACAGATGGGAATTTATAACCCCTCAAATAAATCATAATCCTTAGAATTTGTTTTTTTTTTCTGTCAATTAGTTGTAATTGAAATCACTGTTTATCCATCACAAAAATAGATCTCTCTGCCTGCCGTGCATAATGTCTCCGACGGAGTGACCTTTCACAGCCACCGTCGGTCGGGAACTTGTGTTTTTTGGTTTTTTTTTTCTCAGTGCATGTCTATATAAAAAGGAGAGGGACCGTTGTGTCTCTTTCTGTTTGGTTCTTTTGAGCGGCTTCTGGCTCCGAGATGAAGAAGCTCCTACTGCTCCATTTGTTGCCGGCTTATGTTTCCGAAGGGTGGAGGCTTTCAAAACCTCGCGTCGCTGGCTTTTGGTTTCGACCCTTCTCTTCTAGGTTTTTTTTTCTATGTCTGTTTTGGTCTGTTGGATAAGATCTCGAATAGATCGATGACGCTCTCCGACGAGGAAGCCAAAGCGATGAAGATAACGAGATGGAGGCTTTGGATTTATTTAATCAAGTGGTTGGTGGCTCTGGATGAGATCTCGACGATGCTCGATGGACGCTCTTTGTTGAAAGGAGCACAGCCGTGGAAGATGGAGGTGATCTCCGATGTGATTCTGACGATAAAACAGAATCCTGTTTGAAATTTACCGTGCCATGTTTTAAATTTGGACCTATTAAATATGTTGTGACTAAATATATTATCATTAGATTATGACTATTAAATTTGGACCTATTAAATAAATTATGACTAAATTTTTAATCTTATCTATATTATCATGCCATATACTAGCTTAACATTTATATTATTATTATTTTTTGACAAAGTGTTTAATTAAACGTCCATATCAACTTCTCTTATAGAATTATATCTAACTTAACAATAGACTTCTCTTGCTTACTATCGACCTATGAATAAGTGAAAAAACAGAACAACAAAAAAAAATTCATACACTAATCATCATGGGTTCATTTCATCAAACATAACTCTCAAGTTTTTGGTTTCTCGAAGATGACATATCTTATCATAATCTATAGCTTTCAATGTTCATTACGCAAATATCATTTCACATTGAATCATCAGAAGCTTGAGATTCACTTATCTTCGGCTCAACATAATATTTTTTATCAGTATATTCTTTAGTAACAAAACTTCAAAAACGTAGATTAGTAAAATAAATAATTTATTTTGTTGTTCTATAACTAAATAATTTTTTAAAAAAACTGGTGAATATATACTAGACATGTATTTATATTTTGAGTTTTCACTTATATTCTCTAAAAGCTTGATATATTAGATTTAAACACTAACATATGAATAAAAATTACCGATGATTTTCTTCAAACATTTGATTCTTAGATATGTATATGGAGTTGAACTAATTTTTACAGCTGTCTATCTTTTTATATTGACACTTATATAATTCACTGAATTCATAGAAAAAGTTGAAAAAAAAAACAAAACTCATATCAATGAAACATAAAGGAGAAGGAAAACACAATTTTATAGAGGTAAAAAATGAAATCACTTATGGAAAGTCAATAGTAAACAAATCGAGAGCAAACAACTTAATCTTCCTTCGTCATTTACAATCGATGTTGCCTATCTGGTTTTGGTAATTTGTGTCTGCCGTAAAACTTAATTTTTTATGTGCATATGAAGTCTTAAAAATAATTAAAATAATATATAATACATTTATTATTCAACAACGATGATACATTTAAGAGACCAATATTTGTATTCGTCATTTTATAAACGATAAAAATTATAGTATTGGAAAATGTTAAAATCATTTAATGAACAAACATTAATATAAAAACTCACCTCGCACATGCGTGTGGGTTATCATCTAGCATGTTATTAAACTATACTAACTTTATAATACCGATGTTTGGATGTCAAAAAAAACGAGGTTGGGTTATTTCAAATTTTTAAAAATCTGCTATTATATTATATCATACAGTTCAATCAAAATTATTTGCTTAATGAATTCTATTATAATTATGGGATATTTTAAAGTTCTGCATAATTTCTTAAACAACAAATTTTTAGTTGTTTCACATTTTCGAGTGTTATTAACTTATTATTTAATATTAAAATTTGAACGGAACCACAATGATGGAAAAAGAAAAATTTATACTATTATATTTTATAGTTTGCTTAATGAACTAGTTTGTTTTAAGTAACTGGTACTATTACAAAACTAAAAATGATTAAATCATTAACGGTGATATTAATGACAAATAGATTTCCAGGGAACAAACATTTATAAAATATTCTTTCTAAAAAAACATTCATAAAATATTTTTTTTTTTTTGAACTTAACATTCATAAAATATTCAAAATATAAAATTCAACAAACTCACTTTTTGACGTAATAAATTAAATAATGAGTAAGACCACATAGACAGAGTAAAAACGTGGGGGTCAAAGGACCCACAATCCAGCTGTATAAGTGTGTCGACTTTTGCTTCTACTTCTCCTGTATTACCCGTTTTAGTTACTGACGCTAACGTTTCAACTCACATTTCCACGATCTGCGTTTCGCGTTTATTTACGATGATCATCAAACGGTGATTAACAGTCAAGACATATATCGACTTTTCTTCTTTCTCGTTTTCCCATTTATAATAAAAAATGAATTTTTGAAACGAGACCAGTGATTGAAGCGGCGGTGGTGGTCATCATGAATAAATCATACGAATTGGAAATGATTGAAAAGTGCCTGACAAATAAAAATACCAATTATATTCTGCATCAGTTCTTCAAAAGGCCCATGTTGGGCTCAGTATCCTTTTAATCAAGCATATATACATAACACATGGGCTTTATAGCCTAATCGTTCAGTATTCCGGATTTGTTTGTGGTTTTACCGGTTTATGAACTAATTAAAAAAAAAGCAACGAATCGAAAACCGGTTCAACTTATGTTATGGCTAGGTGAGGCCTCACAGTCCCTTTGCAGAGGCTAACTAGGTTTTGTTTGATGTTTGGTCTGTCTCATCGTTATATGTATAATGTATGCCTTAAAGATCCACAGTTTATGCTAAAGTTTTAAGAATTTAGAGGTGTACAGTCAGTAGAGATCTATTTGGTTTTCTTATTCGAATGTCAAAACTAAACAAAGTAACAAACAAAGAAAAAAAAACAAATCTAACATGAATTGGTTTGGTTGTAGTTAAATTTGACTGGAATATTAGTTAAACTACGAGGATTTTAGTGCAAGTTAAAAAACCTTTAAACTCAAAATCTCCCTAAAAGTTATTCATATATTATAATCTACTCTATTAATTTAGAATCCTATTTTTATCTACTTAAAAAATGTTATCATTTAAATTTGGACTTATTCACAACTCTTTAAAAATAATTATAGTATTATACTTATTATTAGCTTATACAATATAACAGATATTCTTAAATTTCATATATCAAAATATACTTACAAAACGACTCTAAAAAACGTAATCGAAATTTATGGATCAAAATTATTATCCTTAACTAATTTTAACCAAATGAAATACTAATCACTATAGTTACTTGATTTGTTCCACATGATCAATTGTTTTGAGAAGTGAGTCAGTAAAGCCTTACAAGTATTTTCATTTTTTGTCAGCTGTGTTCATTTGTTATAATTCCATTTTTGCTCCATTTTTATTACATGGTCCAGGAAAACCATTTAACTCATTATAATTTTGTATATCAAACTTTTCTTAGACATTGAGTTATACAATTCAGTAGATTTTAATACATATGGTCAAACTATTTAACCAATATTAAAATTTTGTATAATTTAATTAAAATACATAATTTGAAATAAAATATACATTGAACTTGCATAACATATATTTTATAATTAATTACTATTTTTAAATTTAAATTATTATATATTGTTTTTAAATTATGTTTTTGAATTTAAAACTTGTGTTAGAAGTTAGAACATAATATGTGCTATAATGAACTTTTAAAATTTAGAATTAATATGTTAAACATTTTAAAATACCTTTTCAGTTTATATTCACAAATATACAATAAAAAAGATATATAATAAACAAATAATAAAAATATAATTTTCTCTGATTATACAAAAAAAAAATTGAAACTTCAAATAGTTTAAGATAATCAAAATATAATCCGAGTGCGGATAAGAATCTAGTTCTGATTTAAAAAGAGGGATAGGCTAGTCCATCGAATATTCGTACATGTTTGATCTTTATGACTCGTACTGTCTCGTAGGATGCTGGATACATGATGTGTTGATGACAACTAGTAAACGAACGAACCAGCTGAGAGCATTTTCTCTCCAAGTGGAAGCGTATCCATTTCAGAGCTATATCCGACTTTAAAATTGATTGTTGTGTCTGGCTGGCTCCCTATCGGTTATGTTTAACTAAATAAAACACTCGTAAGTGGACTCACCAAGTGCATTATATATATATCATCATCATGATACATAAAAATATCTAAAAAAAATGTTATAAAAAAAAAGAAATGTGAATAGAAGATGGGTGGTGGTTATTAAAGAATTGAATGCTCCCCTTGGTCAGCTCTTACATTTGTCCCCCGGAAAATTCTCAGCTTCTGCTTCCTATTGATGGCAAACATCCCCATAACCATTCCTTCTCTTTTTTCTTCTTCTTTGAGTTTCAGTTTTCTCTCTCTTTAGTTCTGGGTGAAAAAAAAAGATGAACTTTATTATTGAACAAGATGATTCTTCATGGAAGCTATGTTGATGTTTCTTGCTGACACCAACCAACAGTCAAAAGACAGAACCTTTTTATATTCTCAAAAGGCTTAGAAGCTGCATTTTCTTCGTAATTAATTTCTTCCCCTTCTTATCTCTGTTTTTTTTTGTTCTTCTCTGTTTCTTCTAATTTGGGGTTGGTTTCATCTTCGCAGGTTTATTAAAAATGTCTAATCTTTTAGCACGAACAGGACGAGACCGTCAACGTTATGACAACAACTTCCGTCTTGTTTCTGGGTATTTAATCTTTCTTTTTTTTTTTTGTTTCTTGCGGTTGACTTTATTAATTCTTGAATAGTTCTTGATATGATGTTTTTTTTTTAAATGGTGGAAAAATCAGTTAAGTAAATAATTGGTGTTGACATATATGATGACAGATGCATTCCGTATAGAGTGGTGAAAGATGAGGATGACTCGAGTGTTGACTTTGAAAACAAGCTTCAAGTTCTTATGGTATCATCTCCTAATCGACACGATCTTGTCTTCCCAAAGGTTTTTTTTTTGTCTTTTCCTGTATCAACTTCTTCATGTTTGATGCTTTTGAAACTTTAATATGTGTAAATATCTTCAGGGAGGATGGGAAGATGATGAAACCGTTCTTGAAGCTGCTTCTCGTGAAGCCATGGAAGAAGCAGGAGTTAAAGGAATACTAAGAGTGAGTTGTCTCTCTTTCAAAATCACCGAGGAAGTTCTTGTATAGATTTAACTGAATGTAGATTTAACTGAATGTACTTACTATAGGAAGAGCCATTAGGAGTTTGGGAATTTAGAAGCAAGAGTAGCAGTGCGGAACCTGACTGCTGCTTAGGTGGATGTAAAGGCTATATGTTTGCGTTAGAGGTGACTGAAGAGCTTGCGACATGGCCAGAGCATGAAAACCGCGAGAGGCGATGGGTAAGTAGCACCCATTGTTGCTTTTGTATGTGTTTTATAAGTAAAAAAGTAACTGATAAAGGTTTGTTGTATAAACATACAGCTGAATGTTAAAGAAGCTTTGGAACTGTGTCGGTATGAGTGGATGCAGTGTGCTCTTGAAGAGTTTCTAAGAGTAATGGCAGAAGATGGAAGGGGAAAAGAAGAGACTCTTGCCGCTTCAAGCCTTTCAAATCGAGAAGAGCGTCAAATCGGTTCCTCAGTACTGCTTTGTAGTTAAAATTAGTTTCATTTCTCCTAGGCACATGAAACTTCTTCAATTGTTATATATTATTATGGAGTATTGGAATGCTTCTTCTGTAAACAAAGTTAAAACATGAGAAGCTAATGATTAAGACTCAGTTTCTTCCAAGTTTAGCATGTGACTTGAATGTGATTCCCAAACAGACATATATAGAGAAACTACTTTCTAAGCTGTTACTAACAGGATCCATTGTCTTAGATGCTCTCTAAAACAACCAAACATACAAGATTTAAGGTTGTGGTCATTCACTGACCAATGGAACTGAGATCAAGAATCTTTGCACAACAGAAATGGCACTGGCTGGGAACATTTTAGACAACCGAGCAGGCTACGAGATATGCTGCTGTTTCGTGCTCCACTAGTGACTCTCTAGGGTCCTGAGATTTTTTATAGGCTATAGACAATTTAGTAAAAAATATTCTTTTTACAAATTTGGTTTTGGGGTTCCTCTGCGGAAGAACAAAAGCTACAACCATGAGGCAAGAATAGGAAGCTATCTTTGGAGTTGTCTTCTCATGAGAGGTTGACTTAAAGAACGATAAAATAGTACTTAAACATCTTGGTTTTGAGATAAATACTTCATTCAACTCTCAGTGCTGACATAAGGCAGAACATGAAAGACATGTGGATTTCCCATCTGTACAAAGATTCTCTGGAATATCATCCCAACCAAAAGATTGCAGTATTGGTCTTCTTGAAGCATGTGCAAAAATATCTTTACCCCCCACGAGGTTGACGTCCAGAAAAGATGGCTAAGAACAAAAGCTAGATAAACACATTCTTTGCCAATGCTATAAGAACCCTTTTGAGTTTTGACTCCTCTCACAACATTGCTTAACAGGGATTCTGATCATAAGTAGTAAGATTTGAAAATTCTTGTTACTAATATCTTGAAGATAAAATGTTCCATCTAGCAGCACCTGGGCAAATCAATTATTAGCTTAGCTTTCCCTCTAATAAAGTGTATTCCTCCTCTAGCTCCAATGGATGGATAAACCTGCACGCAGGGAATCACCACTTAGAAAACTAATACATAACTTTGAAGGATTGTCTTTAGAAACAAAAACTTGCGAGGAAATAACAGAGAGGCCATGTAACTAGTGAGAAAGGAGCAGTAAATGAAACCAATGTAATGATCAGCTTAAAAGTAAATAAGGAAATAAGCAGAGAGAGAACCAGATTTGGGCAAATGAATGCAAAGAGTCAAGACAGACCTGGAGGTTTCTTGTAAAAAAGGCATTGTTGAGTGGCTCTCGCCTCTTCTTTTTTTTTTAAAACAAGGAAGGGAGAGTCATTGGTCAATGGAGAGCCTTTTTCTTGAAGCAGCCGTCGTCATTGAAACGATAACCAAAACCGGCCTCATC
Source organism: Brassica napus (assembly GCF_020379485.1). Lineage (NCBI taxonomy): Eukaryota > Viridiplantae > Streptophyta > Magnoliopsida > Brassicales > Brassicaceae > Brassica > Brassica napus. The sequence goes on along the minus strand of NW_026016960.1, from coordinate 60,840 downwards.
GGAAAAATCCATTAACATTGTCTGAAAAATGAAAACGAAAGGTCAAAAGGGTCAACAACTTTGCATTCGATTTTCGAGGAGATTAACTCCGTATGCCCTCTACCCTCCAAAAAAATCCCCATTTATCCTTTTATTATAATATAGTTTCTTTTTCATTTTTTTTTAAACAGAAAACGTGGCTAAAGACGGATTGCCCTAAAATAATTTAGTTATTTACAAGATCTAACCAGAAAGATCCGATCCATACAATACAAACCCTAAAACCCGACCCATCTAAACCAAAACGATGTCGTTTTGAATTACTCAACATGCTCTTCTCCAAAATTTTCAATCATCGGGTCTGTCTCTCTCCCAACCCTCCCCTTGCGACACTCTCTATTGCAAAATCGAAGATTGAAACCCTAGAGTATCCATTTTCGTTCTTTCTTGTTTGTTTTCCATCTAAATCGAAAATCCATCTTCGTTCTTCCTTGGTGGTTCGTGTCTCAACTATCTCTTTGTCTCTCTTGTCTGAAACCCTAAAGTCGAGACCGCTTCGTTTCTTCATCCTCCTTTGTCGAAATCGAGGCTCCATCTTCGTTCCTTGTGGTAAGTGATTAGTTTCCCTTTATTTGGTTGTTATTTGGTCGAATTTGTATGTAGATTTGAAAACAAATTTGGGGAAAACTTTGAATGTGTCTTATGTTTAGATATTGGCTTTGAAATTGGATAAGAACTTGGTAAATCTATTGTTTAGGTATATATTACATCGAATCTATTGTTTCCGATTTGAGTTATAAATTGTATTTAATTTTTGTTAATAAAATTGTATTGGGGAAACTTAGTTGATGTTGTGTTGTTGTTTTGCGATTTGAATTTAGAGTGATTGAGTGTTGTAATGTCTTGTACAGGAAAATTATGAAGAAAAATCAAAAGGTAGTCCCCAATGAAAGTCGTCGTCAGTCTCTTAGAGTCAGGAAACCGGACTCGGCTGCAAAAAAACCAGAACCGAGAGTTCAGAAGAGCAAGAAAAGCAGTAAGAAGAGTAAGAAGAGTAGGCCAGTGAGAGAGCCAGCGAGAGCACCGAGTGTAGAATCGCTCTCAGTCTCAGATGAGTCCAAAAGAGAGGGGTCCGATAGGGAGGGGTCTGAAAGAGAGGTATATATTTTGTATTCATTGTTATTGTTTGTGAGAAATGCTGAGTAGTAATTAGCAGTAGTACAAGTACTTTTTGTATTACTAGCATTACTAACATGTATAAATTTATTTTGATTGCAGGAAATGCAACCGAATCAACCCCTTGAGTTCTACTTCAAAAGCAGCGAGTTCCCCCAGAGTTCGAAGATACAAACTAAGTGCTTCGTGACCAGGACAGTAAAGCTCATCAGGGATAAGCCTGAGGCTGCGTGGTTCACAAGCCATCCTCAGTTTCGACATTTCTTCCACATGCCAGACGAAGATAACCTGAAGCTTCAGGGGATGTGGATGTTACTATTGCGCACCATTTGTACTCCAGAAGATGATGTTGCATGGTTTGCGGTTAATGGTGTACCCATCCGCTATTCTATGAGGGAGCATGCCCTCATCTCTGGGTTAGACTGCAGTGATTATCCACCAAACTATGAGAAGTTTGGAGGTTATAAGTTTGTGGATTATTACTTCCATGACAGAAAGAAGATCACCATCACTGATGTGAAGCAGAAGATGTTGTCTATGCCGCCGTGTCCAGATAGATTGAAGATGACAGTCTTGTTTTTTCTTGGTCGGGTTATCAGAGGAAAGCCGAAGGATGCTGGAAATTTAGACGACTTCATATTAAGGATGATGGACGATTTAGATGCTTGCAGATCATTTCCCTGGGGTCGTCTAACGTTTGAGGATGCAATAAAGGAGATTAAGCACGTGATGAACCATCTGAAGGGTGAAGTGAAAGAGGCATGCGCCTTTCCTGGTTTCATCATCCCTTTAGAGGTAAAGCATATAGTTTAGAAAATTTTTAATTGTTTTATAATTCAAATTTGACACTGTAACAATGGATTTTCTAGGTTCTGGCTTTTGAGTGTATTCCGGATCTGGGGAAGACGTTTAGAATCTATTCAGAGGACGCCAGTGAAGAATGTCCAAGGATGTGTAAGAGCCGGTTTACAAAGTCCAGTCTTAGGGGTTATCCTTTGGAAGACATATATGCTGCGGTTGGAGAAACAAAGGTACATGTATATATGTATAGTAGAAGCTAGTAGAACAAAAAACTCATTTGAGCTAACTTTTGTTTTATTTTCAGGTTATCAACAGTGTCTTAGTTCCAACTATTGGTGAGCAAATTATGCTGGCTCGTATCATTGATGAGGAGCGAGAGTATGACCGTCAGGGCAGCCCAAGTGATACTTGGAACTACTGGTTAAATGTGAAGCAGAAGAATATTTGGTGGGAAGAGCTATATGAGTTGGATCAAGCTGCACGAGGAGTGTTGCCAAAAAAGAAAGACAAAGAGAAGGTGACGTTTGCAGAAGGATCATCCTCTAATTCTGGATTAGATTCGAGGTTGCAAGGTCTGGAAGAGAGGATTTTGGAGTTCATGGGAGAAGGATTTGCTGGACTTCACGTCACGGTGGAGACAATGTTGGAGTCTCAAAGCTCAAGGATGAGTGTTCTTGAAAAGAACCAGCGGCTTTTGAGAAGAAGGGCTAAGAAAATAGAAGACAGGCTAACTTCTATTGAGAGTAAAGTGGAGCCGAGTCATGGTGAAGACATGGATTTTCGACAGTGGGACAATGATACATATGAAGAGAAGGACAAAGCTTGTTCTGAGAAGGAGAAAGCTAATGCTGAGCACGAGGCTGGGAAAGAAAAAGATAACATCGAGAATACTGAGGAAGAGGGTGAGAAAGAGGCTGATGACAATGCTCAGCAAGAGGGTGAGAAAGAGAAGGAAAATAGTGAGGCTGATGAGGAAGAAGACAGTGAGAGTGAAAGTGAAGAGTTGAAGCAAATGAAGGAGAGAAGTAGAAGACAAGCTGCTAAATTGTGGAAGGAAATTGCGAATGAAGAAAAGATTGGAGGGAAACATGATGAAGAAGAAAGTGAAGAGAAAGAGGCTGAAACCAGTGAGGAAGAGAATGAGAATAATGATGAGAAAGATGAAGAAAAAGTGGTGGAATCTGAGGCTGAAGGGGAAGATGATCAAGTAGAGGTTGGAGGGAAAGAGGATCAAGAAGAAGAAGTTGAAGGGAAAGAGGATGAAGAAGAAGAAGTTGAAGGAAAAGAGTCTGAAACCAGGGAGAAAGAAAAGGAGAAAAATGAGACTGAGGAGGTGGAATCTGAGGCACGGGAGACAGAGATAGAAAAAGGAACTCCGACACCACCACGTGGGAATCAGACAGAGGGAACTCCCAAAGATGATGACAATGAGCCTCGGGTTGAGACGAACAGAACCGGTGAAACTCCAACACCACCACATGGGAGTCAGTCAGAGGGAACTCCCAAAGATGATGACAATGAGCCTCGGGTTGAGACGAACAGAACCGGTGAAACTCCAACACCACCACGTGGGAGTCAGTCAGCGGGAACTCCAACACCGCCACGTGGTAGGACTAAGGCAATGGCTGCAAGGAGACCAATAATTAGGCGTATGGAGGATGAACCTGGAAAAGGTGAGAAAGTTGTGGAAGAAGAGAAACAAAAGAAAGAGGCTGTGGAAACAGAGGAAAAAAGCAGGGAGAAAGTTGCGGATGAAGAGAAAAAAAAGGAAGAGGTTGTGAAGGAACATGCTGAGGAAGTTGTTGAGGAATACAGTGAGGAAGAAAAGCAAAGGTGGATCATGGTCGTTTACAAGGAAGCACCGAGTCCTTGGATCATGTATAGGTGCAAGGAGAATGTCGTTGTTGCTGCACCTAAGAAGAGTGGCAGACCAAAGAGGAAATCACAGTGGGTGCAGACTCCTTTCACGGAGGGGAAGAAGCGTAAAACAAAGCCTTAGGCTTTTATGTATTTGGGATGATATGTATTTTGGCTTTTATGTATTTGGGATGTTAAGTATTTTGGATGTTTGAAACTTGGTAGTAGAATGTTTGAACTTCATAATTTGGATGTTTGAAACAGGTATGGAAAACTAGATTTACAAGTGTTACTATGTCCAAAAACGAGTAAGATAGATAACTAGAATTACTGGGTTTCTTACGCCTCAAAAGCACAAAAAAAGGAAAAAAGATATACCAAAAACTAGTAAACACATGTAAAACACTAAAAATGAAAAAATATTATTTAAAAAGGAATTAAAAAATGCATTTCACATGTAAAACGTGCAGCCGTCATAAATATCAAAATATTATTTTTAACACTTAGTAATACCTATGGTAATCCTCAAGGTGGTAGTAATACTACCATACACATAGTAAGACTTTTGCAATTTTTACGTTTTTCTAGTAAAACCATCTCCGAGATAAATTTTTGGTAGTAGAACCAAAGACATTTCCCTATTATTATCGTCATAGAAGATATTTACATAAACAATATACCAGAAATATGTATTTTGTTAAATTCTCCTTACTATATTCTCTACCATTCACATACTAACAATAAAAGTTAAGGAAGTTTTTGGGGAAACCGTTAAGATTTTCTTAAAATATTGAAAATAATTAACAAAAATAGTCTAATCTATATATTTATCATAGCCTACGAATTTAAAATAATCATATAAAGATATTCTAAATTACACATAACCTAGTGATATATATTGGTTTCGAATTGCACATAATAATACCAGTAAAACTTAGTAATCCAAATTGCGCATAATAATATCAGTCAAACTCAGTAATCCAAATTTCACATAATAATACCAGAAATCTCTAGTAGTACAAATTGCACATAATAAACCTAGTAATCTTCCGTAAACCCTAGGTAGTACCTGAACCACTCCCACATTCAAAATACGATGCCATACCTTCTCCTCTGGCTCTGCCTCTGCCTCTGGCTCCTCTAGCTCCCCCTCTGCCTCTTTTTCCTCTTCCACGGGATTCTCCTACTGATGGAAATCTTGTTTGTTGTAGTTTTCCTTTCTTCTTGTCATAGTCTGGAGGAAGTATTTTCTTTGCTTTAACATCTTCTGGTATAACCCAATCAGACATATGAGGAACATGATATATGGTCCTGTGATAAGCCAAAGCCCATTGCTCCACCAAATAGTATTTTGAACAATACTCAGATAGATGAAGTTCCCTTCCCGCTGCCTTAGACATGAATGTGGCAGCAGCCACTCCATGCACACAAGGGTATTTGTCTTTATCAAATTGCTCACAACTGCAAGTATTCCTAGCCATGTCAACAGTATAAACCTTGCCGTCAGTACCATGCACACTGTACTCAAGATGGAAGCTGTTTAGTTCGTCAATTGTAAGAAATCCTGCATCAACACATCTTTTAGACATTTCGGTTTCCAAAATAGGCACAAGCTTCAGTGTGTATGGTATTTCAGCTGCCTCCTTCCTATGGTTGTTAAACCATTCAGACATTTTCGCAATGATAACATCAAACATTGGTAGTAAGGTATACTTTCTCGCTTCCTTGATAACACCATTAAAAGATTCTACTGAATTGGTGGTGTCAACATTGTACCTATCTCCTCTGAAGTAACATCTAGACCACTTCTTCTCTTCAACACTTTTGTCAAGATACGCTGCTGCACTAGGATACCTCCAGCGAAAAGCATGATATTGGTACTTGAACTCAGCCTCCGTATAAGCGTGTGCGCAGTCTCTAAACTTGCTTGCACAAGTATCTTTGTTGTTATGGACGTGGGTTTTAACATTCTGAGACAAATGCCATATACAATACCCATGTTCGGCCTCAGGGAACACTAGACGTACTGACTTGATCAAGCTTTTGTTTCTATCTGAAAGAAATACCAATCCCGGGACATCAGATATCACTGATTTCAACTGTTCCATAAACCATATCCAGCTTTCATCATTCTCACCATCTGCTACACCAAACGCAATTGGGTAGTGGTGATGATCAGGATCCTGAGCAGTCGCAACAAGGAGAACTCCACCATAAACATTCTTCAGGTGTGTTCCATCCACAATGAGGACTTTCCTCATCGCACTGAACCCTTCTATGCTAGCTCCCAGGGCAAAAAACAGATACTTAAATTTGTTGGCCTCATCCACTACCACACGAGTTCTTGTGCCAATATTTGTCTGCTCCAGCATGTGCATATAACAGTATAATAAAGTAAAACTCTCTTCTGGACTTCCTCGCACTTCATTAGCAGCTTCTCTTTTTCCTCTCCATGCTGAGGTGTATGAAACATGCACACCAACCTTTCGATGAACCAAATCGATCAGAACTTTGGGAACTGGTGTGTCAAATGTACCAGGATAATCTTGAGCCAAAACAGATGCAACGATTTGTGATGTGCCTTTCCTTCTATTAGGCAGTGTTCTTGTAGTAACAACAGAACATGTATGATGCTTGATGTAACTTCTAACCGTCCAAAGATCTGTATTCTTTAACTTTGCAACTCGCACAAACCACTTGCAACCGTCTTTGGCTCCTCGGCATTTAACGACAAATCTCTGAGTATCCGACTTAGTTATATCAAACTCAAAACATTTCTTATGTGAAGCCGTCTGAATATGGACTTTTGCTTCCTCCTTGGTTCTAAATTCTTGACCTAAAACCAAACCTGTACCATCATCCCGTGGCTGATAGACAACTGCTGGTCTTACTTCTGTATCTTCAAACACTTGCTCATCTCTTTCCGTGACATTCTCACCCATCTCAATCTCTCCGTGAAAAGTGAGCACACCACCAGTACCTTCATTACCAGTTGCATCATTCTCAGTACCATCTTCATCACCAACCTCTATATCAGGCAGTGTTCTTGTAACGACAGAACATGTATGCTGCTTGATGAAACTTCTAACCGTCCAAATATTTGACGTCTTTAACATTGCAACTCGCACAAACCAATTGCACCCATCTTTGGCTCCTCGACATTTAACCACAAATCTCTTAGTATCTGACTTAATTATATCAAATTCAAAAGATTTCTGATACGACGCTGCTTGAATAAGAACTTTTGCTGCCTCCTTGGTTATAAATTCTTGACCTATAACCAAATCCATACCATCATCCCGTCTCTGATTGACACCATCATGCATCTCAATGTCTTCGTGAAAAGTGAGCACACCACCATTACCATCTTCATCACCAGCCTCTATAGCCTCTCTATCAGATAGACCGACATAGACATCAGTTTCATCATTCTCAGTACCATCCTCATCACCAGCCTCTGTAGCCTCTCTATCAGATAGACCGACATAGCTATCAGTTTCATCATCCTCTTCTGAAAGTTGCACTTCTTCATTGATGAACTCCACATGTAGAACACTTCTACACTTCTCATGATTTACTTGCAGTAGATAACCAAAAACGTCTTCATCATTCCAGATGTATGATGGCTTGTACGAATACAATACCATTGGAAAGTAACTAATCTTCACTTGCACCTTAGATTCATCTACCCTTATCTTTCTGCAAATACGCTCAACCAAAGCATAGTAAGTGATATCCTCCATTGATTTCCTCAACACAATCGTGTGGATTTCATCTTCTCCTTCACCACCTCCCGAGATCCATTTTATTTCAGCCCCATCTTTCATATAATATCCCCCATAATCAAAACAAATGATTGTGCAATTCGAATTTTGCATTGTCCTGAAATAAAATAGAATATCATTAGAATTCTCATTATTAAGATGTTTAGAATTAATTATCACACCGTACAATCTTCTCTTACTAATACTAATTTAATTCAGTACTATACATAGTAATACTAGAAATCACAGTAAGAAATATCAATATAGTAATCCTAGTATTTCCAGTAAACCTTTTTTCTTTAGTAAAACTAGTTATACCAGTAATACCCAGAACTTATCCTTGTACTAACTAACTAGGTAATAACCCGCGCCTTGCGCGGAATGTGATTATTAGTTTCGTTATTTTTAATAAAAAACACTAAATCTGTTTTATCTGGATATTGGTTAGGTTTTACGTTTTTTTTTGTTTTTAATCTTCTAAAATATAACTATTATTTTAATTAATATTCATTTCAGTTTATTCGGTTAAAATGTTTGATTTTTTAGTTTTTTCGGTAAAAACCAAAAATTAATACTATTTATTTATTTTCATATTATGAATTTTAGATAGTCGTTATGTTGAACCAATAGTTTCATATTATAGTTTTTAAACGATAATAGTTTAAGAAATAGAAAAGAATATTATTAAGACAAATCATTTCACTACAATTTGGTCGGTAGTGAAAGAAGCATTAAGAAAAAATATTTCAACTTTCAAAAAAATTAGATACTTCAGTTGTGGTTAATACTTAGTTAGAAGGTGCTCACATCAAGGTGCACATGTATGTTTATGTAAAAAGTATATAAAATAGTTGAAAAATATATAAAGATATTGTTAATTAATATTAAATAACATTTTTGTACAAAATAATACATAAAGATAAAATTAAAATTAATTTAAAATAAAAAAGACCTTGACATTAGTCATTTAATAAAATTATATCTGTAAATCAGGGTGGACACATATCAAATATCTGAGTATTTGAAAGCATTCTTGTCGATTCGATCTTTAGCCACCTAGATATTCGGTGACTCAGATATCCGAAATGTTTTAGAATTTTAAAGAATATCCTATTTGATTCGTAAATAAAATAAAATTTTAAAAATAATTTTTATAATAACATTTCATTACAAAATAAAACATTATATAACCTTTTAAATTCTAGTACCTAATATAATAAATTTAATTCATAAAAATATTTTAAAACTGATATAAAGTATAATATATATAACATATATATATATATATAATTCTTTATATATGTATATATATGCATATAACATATTGAATTAGATATATGTTCCTAAAAATATTGGTATTTGTGATTTGCTTCTTTTTTTGATATTGTATTCTAGTATTTGATTTGTTTTGTAGAGTTTCAAATATCCAGATTTTTTGGTTCAAATCAAAACGGATAACGAATCGAATCAAAATTTATGAATATTTTGTTCAACTTTATCCGTAAATATAAAAATAATATATATAGAGTTTGACTTTTGATTCGTTATCTATTTTTATTCGAACCGAAAAATCCAGAGTTTTATTGGAACTATGTATGTGAGTTTTATATTAAAAAAAATATAAAGTACATAGTGTGAACACATTTATGATTATCGTGTGAATGCATTAGCATATTTATTATCAAATCATTGTGAGGTTGACACGTGTCTATTATAATGTGAATGCATTTATTACAATGCTTCTCTTTTAATATATAAGGGATTCGCTTTTAGGACCCTATTGTTAGTATTTTACATCAACCATGATGTATAATTCATCTTAAATGAAATTACACACAGAAAATCATCGAAACACACATAAAAATACCCAAAATCTATAAACACATTTTTCAAAATCTTTTTAAATCTCTCATAATTTTCATTGGATCTTCTTTTTTTTACACTAGCCGAGATATACACTTGTTTTAATAACATTTCAGCAAAAAAATTCATCCAAAACGGACGTTAAAAATACCCGATAGCCCTAAACACAGTTTTTGAAATCGTTTTTAATCTCTCAAATTTTCATCAAATCTTACTTTTTTAACGTTATCCATCATATACACGATTTTTAAATGTAATATCATAAAAAAAATCATCGAAAACGAACCTGAATTACCTATTTTTTGAGCTTCAAAAAACGCTAATGGAGGATGAGAGGAAGAAGCTTGTACGATGAAGAAGGAGACATGTGGGTCAGGAGAAATCTGATTGGTTAAGGATGTTTTATGGGCCATGTAGGTTGTTGAATTATGGTTGGTTTATTTAATTGGAGAATAAATGAAAGGCTAGTTTGGGGGAGTGCAAGGATAAAAGGATAGGAAGAATAGAGAGGGGGTACTAAGAATTCATTTAAGGGGGTATGGGGTATATGGAGTTAATAATAAACATTTTAACCCTCCCAACTAAATAAAATGGTAAAAAAGAAGGCCAAAACAAAACGTGAGGAGCAGCAAGAAGACAAGATTAAAAAAGACAACCTCACTTTTAAGTTTTATGATCGAATCTCTCTAATCCCGTCACCGTCGTTGAGAATTTTCTCGGCGACTGAGTCTTCTTCCTTAGAAAAAAAAAAGAAAAATCAAAACTTTTTTCTTTATAAAAGGGAAAAAGATCCAAACTTTATACTCAGACGCCAATTTTGTTTTGTTGGGAGAGACGAAGACTTGTAATCTGGATCTGAACCTCTTCTCCTCGCAGGTTCTCGCCTCTTCATTTCTATGCTAATCTAACCAAACCCTTTGTTGCAATTTTGTAACCCTCTGATGAAGAAGTTTTATGGAGGGTTTCTCTTTTTGTGTTTTTGTTTTGTTTTGTGTCTCTTGCAATAACCATCCCTCTCTCTCTCTTAGGTTCTATGCTTACAAGGGTTCTCTCTTCTCTTGCAGAGTTTCGAAGCTCTTTATAAGAGAGCCTGCTTGCGCCAAAGTTTGCAGCTTTTAGATGATCCTTAATTGATTCTCTTTAAACCATGGGAGAGTGGGTCATTGGAGCTTTCATCAATATTTTTGGAAGCGTTGCTATTAATTTCGGCACTAACCTTCTCAAATTAGGACATAACGAGGTCTTGCTTTTGCCTCTGCCCAATACCATTTCGTTAGAGTTCTCCTCCTGAAGCTTACTTTGTTGATTATGTGTGTTGTTATTAGAGAGAGAGGTTAGCTTTACAGGATAGTGGTGGAGGAAAGACGACGTTGAAGCCCATTATTCATTTTCAGACATGGAGAGTTGGTACTGCTTTAGTCTTTTAAAACCTTTTGAAGTTTATGTTATGAAGCTAGTTCTGACCCTCTTGGGAACTTACAGGGATCCTTGTCTTTCTTCTTGGGAATTGCCTCAATTTCATTTCCTTTGGTTATGCTGCTCAGGTAGAGAGAGAGAGAGAGTGGTTTTGATTTTGATGGTTGCATTATTTTGTTTTCTTACCTTGCCACACTCTCTCTCTTTGCAGTCTCTTCTAGCAGCTCTTGGTTCTATTCAGTTTGTATCCAACATAGCCTTTGCTTATGTTGTTCTTAACAAAATGGTCACCGTTAAGTACGTCAACATCTTCACTGTAATTTGCAACTTATTCCTCTTTCTTCTGATCTTATTTGGTCTGCCTTTGGTCACAGAGTACTTGTTGCTACGGCCTTTATAGTACTTGGAAACGTCTTCCTTGTAGCTTTTGGTAATCACCAGTCTCCAGGTAAACTTTTGCTTCAACATAAAAGTTTTTGGTCTATCAGTTGAGTGTGGGCTAATGCAAAGTCTTCTATGCTCAGTTTTTACACCTGAACAGTTGGCAGAGAAATACAGCAATGTTACATTCTTGGTATACTGTGGGATTTTGATTATAATCGTAGCTGTAAACCATTTCCTCTATAGGTTAGTCTTAGCCTTTGCACTACCTTTTCAAAAAAATTTCCCTCTTTGGTGATGATATCTTTAATCGGAATGTAATAGGAAAGGAGAAGTGTTGTTGATATCTGTACCTGGACAAGATATTAGCTCCTATTGGAAACTGTTGCTTCCTTTCTCATATGCTGTGGTCTCCGGCGCTATAGGATCATGTTCCGTTTTATTTGCCAAGTCACTGTGAGTTTTGGTTGAACAAACTGATAAGTTATGCACATATGGCTTCAAATGCTGATTTGAGTTTCATATTTCAGCTCAAACTTGCTGAGATTGGCCATGTCTAGTAGCTATCAATTGCACAGCTGGTTCACATACTCTATGCTTCTTTTATTTCTTAGTACAGCTGGATTCTGGGTAAAAGTCCTAAAGCCAATGGAATTTTTGTTGCCATTGAGACGATAAAGTCACTAAAGTAAAGATGTTTAACATGTGCTTTTGTTGCAGATGACAAGATTGAATGAAGGGTTGTTTCTTTATGATGCAATTCTCATAGTTCCAATGTTTCAGATTGCTTGGACTTTCTTCTCCATCTGTACAGGATTCATCTACTTTCAAGAGTTTCAGGTTCATCTTGCTAAGAAGGGATCTTAGATGATTAGTTTGGTCATCTTATATCATTAGGCTTATTATTTTCTTATTTTTTAAACAGGTTTTTGATGCATTAAGAACGACAATGTTCATATTAGGAATGATGTGCGTATTCATAGGCATATCGTTACTAGCACCTGATGATACAAGAGGCAACGAGACAAAAGACAACACATCATCTCTTGACTCAATAGTGTCCTCGGAAGAGGACAGGTTGATACCACAATCATTTGAAGATGGACATAGCAAAGACACAAGAGTAGCTGTACAAGGAATGTATATGAAAGCTGCTGATCTAATTGCCAAGACAAAGGTACCCACCACAAAGCAAAAATATCTCTTCAATGGTAACCTTTATCAACAACAAGCTTTAACCCTTCTTTATTGTGTGTTGCAGGCTGCTTGTTTAGCAGCATTGGGCTTTGGTGAAGACTCTATCAACGCATCTGCTATTCTTGTGATGCCGATGGTATCTTCCAAGATTACAGGGTTTAGAGGAAACGGGCTCGAGAGGGCTAAGATATTGTCCATGAGAGGAGGATCAGGATGGAGCAAACTAGCCATGCAAGAAGAAGGAACAAGAATGCTTGAAAAGACATCTCATCATCACCCTTCAAAGGCTTAAGTAGACAGTTTCTCAGGTACATTCTTCTCTTAGCAAACTCTGTTGTTAGGACCCCATTAAAAAAAACATTACACGACATGTATTTTTGCAAAAACCAAAATATATTATTACATTACATCTCTGTATATTAAATTTTTTGTTTGTTTGAGGTCTGTTAAAAAGAGTTTCATAAAGTACAAATGTAGTGGAAGCCTCTTTCCAGTGGTTTAACTAAAAATTCATTAACGATTCTACATTATGAAGTCCAGATTTCAAATTCTTGAAAAGTGATTTAATAAACAATTATGCAGATTAATGGAAGAAAGATTTAGAAACGATCTTCAACATGCTATAAGTAAACTCGGTAATGTTTAAAAAGATACAAATGTAACCAAGTTTGAATTGAGTTTTAACTTTATTACAAATCCACAACTCAGGGCTATAGTTTATACAGTCTTGACCGATATTTTGAGAATCAGAATGTAAAAAAGGAGAAAACATGAGACAAGTTTTGGTTTCAAAAGCTACAAATCACTTCCAGTTGTTGGCAACAATGTCAGCCAAATCAACAACTCTCTGTGAGTAACCCCATTCATTATCATACCAAGCAATCACCTTAACCATATCATCTCCCATAACCATAGTAAGTGATGAATCAATGGTCGAGGACACATCTGAGCATCTGAAATCAACAGACACAAGCGGCTCATCACAGACTTTGAGGATACCTTTAAGCTCTTTCTCTGCAGAGTTTCTGAAAGCAGCGTTAACTTCCTCAGCGAAAGTCTTCTTGGTGACCTGGACAACGAGATCAACCACTGAGACATTTGGTGTCGGTACACGGAGAGCTATTCCATTGTGTTTTCCTTTAAGGTTAGGGAGCACGAGAGCCACAGCTTTAGCTGCTCCTGTAGATGTGGGAACAATGTTTAGTGCAGCTGCTCTTGCTCTCCTTAGATCACGGTGGCTAGCATCTAGTAACCTCTGGTCTCCGGTGTATGAGTGAGTTGTTGTCATTGTACCCTTTATGATACCTGAAAATGTTAGCAAAACATGATCAGTTACTAGTATCATTGGTCTGAAAGGACTAAAGAGAAACCGCTGCATACCAAACTTTTGGTCTAGAACTTTGACAAAGGGAGCAAGACAGTTAGTAGTGCAAGAAGCATTGCTAATGATGGGTTCATCAGGATTGTAAGCATCAGCGTTGACACCAACAGCATAAGTTGGGATGTCCTTTGCCTGGAGCTGTAATGATAACCTTCTTGGCTCCAGCTTCAATGTGTTTCCCTGCACCTTCTCTATCCACAAACACTCATGTTCCTTCAATGACTATGTCTATTCCCAACTCCCTAACAAAACCATTCAAATGATTATCTGCCTTTCGGACAAAAACTGATCAACTTCAGACACAGAACAGTGTGTTTTGACTTACTTCCAGGGAAGAAGAGACGGGTTGCGGTTAGACACAATCTTGATGATCTTTCCATCAACAGAGAGAGCAGCGTCTCCAGAAGGCTTCACATCAGCGTCGAAGATTCCGAGAGTAGAGTCGTATTTAAGGAGATGAGAAGCCTGCTTGACACCGCCTGTGTCGTTGATGGCAATGACATCAAAGGGAGAGTCCTTGCGACCATGCCAGCATCTCAAGAAGTTCCTCCCAATCCGACCAAATCCATTGATGGCCACCTTTAGTTTAGCCTCGGTCACACCTTTCCTGTATCCACCACTGCTTCCCATATGGTAGAAACATGATCAGTTACAAATGGTGGATGAATGAGACAGCTCTTTGAAAAGTACTAGTTTGTGTGACAAGGCAGAACATGGAAGGTACAGAGAACTCACTGCAGAAGTCTGGAAAGTGACAGCTGAGACAAACTCATCGGAAGAAAGTTTCTTGTTGCCGAAGGGAAGAGAAGCAGAGGAGCTTCTCAATCCTGAGAACTCTGTGAAACCCTGAAGACCAAAACACACAAACACATTTACTTAAACTTGTTAAGAGCCTGTCAGAAGAAGAAGGAAGGTACCTGAAGAGATGGTTTAGGAACAGAGAAAGTAGCTGAAGCCATGGTGACCAGAAAGTAGCAGCAGATGCTAGAAAGATGTGTTTGTAACAAAGATGTGGTAATATAGTAAAAGGAAATGATGAGTTGGAGGCAAAGAAGATTATTCTGGATAACTTTCTTACTGATTTGTATGGTTGTGGTTATCAAATCACTCTCTTTGTAATCTTCTCAATGTTTCTATGATCACAAATACATCAATCCTTGACCTCATTTTTTTTTTTGGCTTTTCACTTTGGGATTATTTCTTCATAGTATATGTGTGGTCACGGTCAAATAAAGATAAGGCTGGTTCTCCAATTAGAGCAGAGGTCTGTATAAGTTTACTATAAACACACAAAACTATCATATGATTCTGAACCATACAAGAACATTACAACTATTGTCTGAAACAAAGAAACGTAAGGAAAGTAACATTGCATTGCATAACAAACCTAAAGCTAAAGCTAGTTATTCAAAAATTGGAAGGTTGCAGATCATGCAAAGATCATACTGTGAGAAGAAAATTAATGAGGATAAAGTCAAGATCAAAGTATCAACATTGCTAGAAAAACCATTCAACAACAGCAGCAAAGATTCAGTGCAAAGACTCACATTCTTTACGACAATGACTAATAGATATGTAGCAAACAAGGCTACAGACAGTCATTGAACATTGAAAGATGATTTTGAAATTTGTAGTGTTAAGTTTTCTCAAGACAGAACATTAACTTTTCACACATATTCTATTGAAACTTTACGAGACAAGCAACTTCTGGATACAAATGCGTACAAGAGAGTAGAGACCCAATCAGCAAAAGAGATGTAGAAGAAAACTTTTATTTGGAATTTATTAGATGAAACTTAGATATTACATAAACTCAGAATGTTGGTTTTGGCTATGTTTGATTTGAGAAACAGTGATCTCAGCTTGAGTTCTAGCCAAAAGCCTTTCAGTTTTCTGAATTTGAGTTTGGAGTAAAGAAATCATCCCTACACATCCATAAACAGGATCTTCAATTCTACATGTTGCTTCAAAGCATAAAGATTCCACTGCTTCAGCTCTTGTCTGAACAGGAAGTTGCTGTCAAAAAAAGATCAACCATCAATATTCATACTGTTATATATAAACCACTAATGCAATTGTCTTAGTTTCGGATTGAGAAAAGATACACACACAAAAAAAGATTTTACATACCTGAAGCATTTTGGAAACATTTCCAGCACCATAGATTCTGTGGACACATGCAAATTTTTCAGGATTGTTTGGAGGGAAAAAAGGTGAGAAAACGCAATCTTTTGGACATCTTCTTCTCAGATATCTGCAAGCAGCACATCTTTTAGGATTCATCACAGATTTCTAAAGAGAGAGGAAAGATTACAAAAAGATTGTGAAAATCTAAGAACAAGGATTGGACTTATTTCAAAAAGATTCAGCACATCTTTCACTTATTTGTATTCTCTTTTGTTTCCTTTTCTTTTCCAATGATCCAACGGCTACTTTCCAGTTTATGAAACTTTTGATGACATTTACATAAGGCAAGATTATGAATGTTGATTAATAATCATTATGGCTAGTTAGAATATATTACCGTTAGATGCAGCTTCTTGATCTTCCAAATCTCACAACTCCAATTATTTTTTCAGTAACATAACTACAATAGTAATACAAAACAAAGTGATTTATATAAGTCCAGACGTTAATTTTTTTTTAATCCACAATGAAGTATGATGTCGTCTCCTTACAATATGTATACATGTATAACTACAGGAAAACTGAGAGAAGAAACATTACCAAAACCATAATCTCTTTCACTATCTTTGTAACAAAAGTGCTTCTCCAACCAAACCCAACCACAGTGTCAAGATAGCCAAAAGATCCGGTTCTTCTCCATACCCACTGGTGGTCGCCAAACCAAGAGTTTTCCAAGAAAGTCTTCACTTGAGTTAACATGATTCGTAGTTGATTCATTCATACGCATGTTCTTATCTCCTTGTCACTGCATAGCTGTGCACATAAGTTATGACATGGCATAAAACAAATAGCAGGACTAGGGTGTCTCTTCTCTAGTTGCTGATGGAAGAGTCATGTTTTAAGAAGAGGGAATTAGATGTATGGGGACGGAATAGGAGAAGGTAGAGGGATGAGATATGGGCCATGGATGATGATGATGAAAATGGAGTTGCATAATGGAATTTGATTTCAGGAGTCGAGAGAGAGGGTCAGTGATGGTGGTAACCAGGGAAGGAACGTGAGGTGGAGGTGAGAGGATTGAGTTTTGGATGCTTTTTTTTTGTGTTAGCGCGTAAAGAGTTATAATGAATATGTAGGGTTGAACTTAACTGTAAGTAATGTTGCTTGCATCAGCTTGAATAATTTCTCCTGTTAATAATGCCTTTTGATCCACCTATCCAAATGTTGACAAGGATACATGATGCTTGCCAAAAGTACAGCTGGTGTAAGTTAGGAGCATGGCTGCTAAACGGCTTCATGAATGATCATCACTTTCAGCCACCATGTATGAATCTTAACCAAAGAGATTGTGTCATGAGGTCAGATCCGAGCACATGCATTTAAAATGATTGCAGGCAGACCTGGTGTCTTTCGAGACCAGGAAGAGAAACATGGATGAAATTGTTGGCGCAAGAGTTGATGAAGAGATTAGAGAGACATCATTAGTCTCTCCTCTGCCACTCCAAGTTATTTCTTATTTGTGTGGGTGGCTGGGTGTGTGAGTGCATCTGCATGTTCTATTTTTATCCATTGATCACATTTTCTCTGTTTTCTTTCTCACTTTATTTATGTTCAGTTTGTTGGTAAGTGTATATTCCATGCATTGCGTTATTCTCTGTTTTTTATAGTCCTGCAACTTTGATTAAAGGCGTGGATAAAGCAGTAAGAAACCGTATCTCCAGGTTACGTGGACGTTTGCAAGTATACTAAAGCCATGAAAACAGTAAGATAAACTCTGTTTTGTTCTCTGTTTCAGTTCTCATAAAAAACTCTCAAATTATGTAGCATACTCTGTAAAAAGGTTTTTTTCTTGAATGAATTGAACATTAATTCAAAAAAAGAATTTTGGTATTTGATAACTTGAAACGAGTTTGAAAATGTTCAGCTGGGAAAAAATGGCTTCTGTTTCCTGTTTAATGCTACTCTCTTATTTCTGAATCCTGAATTTTGCACAAAGACTTTTCATCACTGATGGCAGTGGCGAACCTAGTTGATGGTATACTTTTTCTTTTGCATTTTGAGCTCGTTATTCATTTTAATGTCTTGTTATGAAGTAAACTAGTCATGGTTTCTTGTTTGTCTCAGAAATAGAAACGTTCCTCTTCAGTCTTCACTCATGTTTTGCTTGATGTGAGTTACCCCCTAGATGAAGATGGTAGCAAGATATCTGTTAATTTTCTTATTAATTAATGAGTCTGTTTTGCTTCTCAAATTCATAACAATGTTCAAATTGAAATCATATAGAAGGATATATATGTATGTCTACTCCCAACAAACCAGGTTTGGAAGTGTTAGACTTAGATAATGGTACAAGTCCATATCTTTATTTTTTCTACATACAATATCAATGCCGCGACATTTCTGGTTTAATGTCTGAGGTTTTCTATTCTCTATGATCAGATGTTAGATATGTCAAAGCGAATTATTGTGCAGTTCTCTGATGAGACTTATACAAACCTCATTAATTTTCTTTGGATGAATACAAGAATAGAAACATATTTTAATATTATTTGACAATGAATAGAAAAAGGATACAACTTAAGAATTAATAATGTACAATTAGTCATCGCCGGTTCACGATTTTAAAATGCGAAGTGACACTTACATACTAACCACTTATTTTGGAATGAGCTGTTTATACAATAGCCCTATCTTGTTGATCCCTATACCAAGTCATTCTTCGTATTCTAATCTCAATTCTTTGTCCACTACGTGTACTTAGACATATAAAACGTTATCTGTTTAGTAGTATTCTAATCTCGAATCTTTGCCTTGTTCTTCTTTCTCCTAATATACATTTAATGAGAGAAAAACATGATATTAATCAAATTATAATGTAGGTTGGACCGGAAAAAACATGAAATATATTAATTTGACGAAAATCATAATTATATCTTTAAAGGTTATTTGAAATTTCATTGCAAGAATTAGATATCTCGGCTCGAAGCAACTAGCAAGTGCTGTAGCTTTAACTAAACATGAGTCCACGAGACAAGAGCACTACTATACCATTTCTCGTGTCTTGTAAAGGGATGGATTAACTTTTGAAAATTGTAAACCCTATCTAAAAAGAATCCAAATATACACTTGCACATGCACGGTGCACGTATAAGCGACGGCGACCTCTTGTTTTGTTGTTTAATGCTTAAGGAAGTATTTAAATTTTATAAAAATGATTAGATGCTCTCATTATTTATACACTTTACCTAATCTGTTTGTCTTCTGTCATTTGATTAATTCTGAAAGCGTTAGTTTGGTTAGCCTCATATCCCAAAAGCATATTCTGCTTTTCAATTTTGTGACGTAGTGCTCAGTATTATTTTTAGCGTTTTGCGGTCTAAATTAATCAGGTTTTTCTTTTTTAATCATTCAATGATCAATCATTTTTTTTTTTCATTTCTATGGAGACATAGTTATTCCAATTCATAAAATAAAACTCTGTAATGATTGCTATACGACAATATTATTTTTGGAGGTTTTTTATCTGTCATATAGAATTCTGACAATATATGTGTGTGTTTATTTGTTGGTAAGTTACTTTATGTAAGTTCCATTTTGGGATCCAAATGCTCTAGATAAGTTTCACAAATGGTAACGTGAATTTCACTACGTTTGTTAGCTCTTATGCGTACTTAAGGGGTAATTTGATATAAAGCTTTTACGAATTTCAGAATCTATATAAGAGTTCTTATTTGATTAAAATTGTTGGGAACTTTACGAGGTCAAAATCGCCACCGGCCATTGTGTCAGGCCGGCGATAATGGAGAAAAGAAAAAGTTTCACATCCCCCCCCCCCACCCATTATTGTAATTAGTTTGATTTGACAATAGTGATTAAGGATATTTTGGTGTGTATATAGGTCATATAATCCGAAATCACAGTATGTTATATTAATTTCGTCCCAGCAGTCATTCAAACTGGATACCTCTGAAACAATAGCCAAAATCTTTTCCAGTTAAACTAATGATCTCTGGTCATATATAATATTTTGAACAGAAATGTTTTGGTTTCTTAACGGTAGTTGCTGAAAATATATATTATTTGCTTTTATCACCAAGTGCCACATTTTTTTTCGTTTCTATTGTTACTGTTTGTATTTTTAGTTTAAAAAACGGAAAGCAAAATAAAAATTAACAATTATTTACGAATTAGTTTATCATTTGAAAAAAAAAACAAGATACAGAACCTATAAAAGGGTAACTCTTTTTTTTTCATTTTGAAGCATATAGAAAACAGTTTATAAAAAAAATGAGAGAAATTTAGAGTTATAACAGTATAGGTGTGACTGTATATCACAACTAAGGTGAAAATAAAAAGAGAATAAAAACATCATCTACTCTACATTTTTCTAATCAAATGGAAAAAATATTTAGTTGATTTTACTTCACTTTTCTGTTTGTCTTTCATGCTTGTAAAATAATTTTTTACTCTTTTATTTAAAAGTAAATTTAGAATAAAAGAATGAAAACAAAATACAATATTTTATACTTTTCATTTTGTTGTTATTTACTCTAATTTATTTCTTTTTTTTTCTGGTTATAAGATTAAAGTAGAATAAATAAAAGTCAAAATGAAAAAGGTTTTCTTTTAACACCATGAAAAGGTTAAAAAGAAAAAAAAATAGAGTAAATGCATTTCTCTTATAAAATCTAGAGTAAAATTGTTAGTGTGCTTTTCTCCTTTGATATAGTAATTAACTGAAATGGTGAAAGTGTTAGTTTATCTAATTGATAAATTTTGGCTAAATCTAGAATAAAGTTAAATTCAAAGTAAATATTTATTCTATTTATGATATACAATAAAAACTTCTATGTTATTTTTACTTGGTTACTCTGAGAGGTTACCAATCATACTCTACAAGAATAAGAGAAGTAAAAAAAAAACTATTAGAAACAATTCAAAAAAGGAAGATGAAAACAATTAATCAGAATATGCAGAAGATATGAATATGGGCACAATATGAAAAAGAAAAACATGGGAAAATTAAGGAAGGTAAGGTCTAAAGAGTGGGAGGGGTAAAGGACAGGCTGGCAGTTGTGATTGGTCAGTGACATAGCCAGCTGTATCCCATTCACTAACCAATCATCGCTATAAACCGACCGACACGTGATCAAAGCGGGATCCACCATGTGACTTCTCCTTCATTAATTGTCCCTAATCGTCGCGGTTTGATAGCTAGCCGGTTTTTATGTCCGGTTCGACCGTATCACAATTTTGCAACCGATCAATCCAACTAGGCGATTAATGGAACCCCTAATCCATTTCAATTCCTCTTTATTTTTTCCTGCTTATTAAATGACCTTTTATTAGCCAGTCACCATTTCCACAAGTTCTTACTTTCATTTCAATATAAACATTAAGATATATCGTTGAATATCGAAAACACCTTATTATTCTAAAATTAGCACACACAAAACTACCAAAATAACATTAATTAAAAATTAAAAAAGACTTATTATTTATATTTAAATTTGAGTTTAGTGATTAGAATTTAAGTTTACTATTTACTATTTAGAAGGTGGAGTTGAAGTAATAATTTAGGTTTTAAAATGATTTAGTCATTTTATCATTTAATTAGTTTTAATTTAGTCATTTTCTCTTTATGTGCTAGTTTTGTCATAATATGGTTTTTTGATATCTAAATCATTTGGCTTAATAACTTTTTCGAGCATGTGATCTTTTTATTACAGCAGAAAATATAAATAGCACAAGACATCGTCTCTTATTAATCTTAAAAAATAGTGTAAATGGTAATGTATATTATGCAAGAGAAATATTCGACTATTGTAGAAAGACAACTCAAATGGTAAGATATGTAAAGACAATGCAACATGTATAAGTATGTTAGGTTTTCTCAATAACAATTACATTCAAATTTCCTTATAAGTTCTCGTATTTCTATTAAACTATTTTGGCTCCCATATTTCATAATAACAAAACTATTATTTGTATGACAGAGAAGAAATGGTTTTATCTACACTTTTGACATAAGACACACATACTTGGCTATATATATACACCTAAGCACACAAAAGAAAACCAGACCAATCACTACTCTCAATACGTTTTAACCTCGAACCAATTAATTCTCTCCGATCATGCCGACCAGAAACATCGCCATCGGCGGAGTCCAAGAAGAAGTGACTCACCCCAGCGCACTTAGGGCGGCCCTCGCTGAGTTTATCTCGACTTTGATCTTCGTCTTCGCCGGCTCAGGCTCAGGAATCGCTTTCAACAAGCTCACTGACAATGGAGCCACCACTCCTTCAGGCCTTGTCGCCGCTGCCTTAGCTCATGCTTTCGGTCTCTTCGTCGCTGTTTCTGTCGGTGCCAACATCTCCGGTGGACACGTTAACCCTGCCGTTACCTTCGGTGCCTTCCTCGGTGGAAACATCACTCTCCTCCGTGGTCTCCTCTACTGGATTGCTCAGCTTCTTGGCTCAGTCGTCGCTTGCTTCCTCCTTCAGTTCGCCACCGGTGGCTTGGTAACGTCTTTTACTTATTATTACTATACTAAATCGGTTTAATGTTTTGGTTTCAGAAATTAGCCATTAAACTATTGAATGGATCTAAAACAATATGTTCGGTGTATGTAGCTAATTTTAGTTTATGGTTAGAAACCTAAAACAATATGCTCGGTTTATCTAGCTAATTTGAGGTTTTCAGTTTTAATATTATCTTGAATTTAAATCACATAGTACGAATTAATTAATTGTTCATGCTTAATTTCTAGTGAAATGTATTTTAACTCACATGAGAAAATTATGTTTTCGTGGATTTAATATTGATTTACATAGAAAAACAAAACAGTCAAACTAACTTTTTTTTTGTGCAACAAACAATCAAACTAACTAAAACTTCATTTGGACCAGTTTTTTTTTGTTCGGTTTGTTATGTTATCCATAATGAATATTCCAACTAAAACCACGCTTTTGACCTAACTTTTCCGTCAAGCAACTAAACCTACCTTTTTTAAAACATTAAATTTTCAGGCAGTTCCAGCGTTCGGTCTCTCGGCAGGAGTTGGAACCTTAAACGGTCTCGTCTTCGAGATCGTGATGACCTTCGGGCTTGTCTACACCGTCTACGCCACAGCCATCGACCCCAAAAACGGTAGCCTCGGAACTATCGCACCCATCGCCATTGGTTTCATCGTCGGAGCTAACATCCTCGCTGGTGGAGCTTTCAGCGGAGCCTCCATGAACCCAGCCGTCGCTTTCGGACCAGCCGTCGTGAGCTGGTCATGGAGTAACCACTGGATTTACTGGGTTGGTCCTCTTGTCGGTGGTGGACTCGCCGGAATCATCTACGACTTTGTTTACATCATCGAAAACGGTCACGAGCAATTGCCCACCACTGATTACTGAAGACGCTGAAAATTACTGTTGTAATATGATTTGTTTTTATTTCGCATCGTAATTGAATTTCTATGTGGCCGTTGGATCTTCTTTTTAGATGAATCCTTGTCCGTTGATGTATGTTTGTATTTGGGTTTGTTGTTGGAGTTGTAATTTTCCTTGAAGGCTTTTTAGACGAATGTGAATTATGCATGCTTCTACGTTATATTTTCTTCTTGATTTCTTGTTTTTTTTTAAACTTATCCTTATTAGCTATTCTTAGAAAACAGTCAATATATTATTGACTAGCCAATCCAGTTACAAACATGGGAAATAATGAGCAAAATGTCATTGTAACAACGAAGAATCAACGAGATATAACATAAACTTTATTGTCGTCGTAAAGCTTTAGCTAATTTAAAAAAAAAAAATATATATATATATATATATATATATATATATAGAAATGTTTGAATTACATATTTTAATGTAATTCATTTCGGAAAACACACACAGATAACTCCACAAAATACAAGTCATGATATGTTGGATTGCTCCATGTCATCCAATCACGATTTATTATTTTCTTCTTCCAACATTTCGGCGGGAATATGTATGGACACTTTCGTCATTTTGATTTCATTTGTTTGCTTTCGAAACGTGAATAGAAGATAGATGGAAGGGGGCAGATTCGCTAAATCCTTGTGGGGTAAATTGGATAGGGAAGTTCGTGAAACAAGTGGACACGATCCATCTACTTCTAAGACCTATCCACACCATGTGTTTACATAGCTGTGTTAAAAATAAATATCTAACGAAAACTGTGTCAAATACAGATTACAGTAGTTCACTATGCGAGAGCCAAAAGATCTGATCTTGCCTGAAATCGTTTGACTTTAATTATTGCAGAATAAGCATCTCCTAGCTGAAATGGATTAAAAAAAACATAAACTGCTCTCATACTTATGAGGTAATGGTATATATTGGGCAAAATAAAAGATCCCAAAGGCACAAAGTGCGGTGTAGAGACCGGTTTAGTCGGCCAAAAGTTATACGAATTGATTACAGAGATCTGTTTCTTTTTTCTTGTGATATGAATCGTACAAGTTTGCAAAGATAGGCTATAACTAACACGATCATCTAGGGTCTAGGCATACCAAACCACGATCAAATAATTGAAGACAATATTATTTACACACATGCAGAGATATGCATTCGTATGTACAAGATGCAAATTGCCATGTGCTACATTGGACCATTCGTACACCGCACCATTACTTAGATACTTAATTTCTCATACCTTCCCTTTCTGTTCTTTCCATATAAATCTAATCTAACTTATATGCCTTGGCATTGATGGCAGTTTACAAGAAAAACCAGAAGTAAAATGACTTGTAAATTAATCTTGAAATCAGGTAGTAACCCGCACTTTGTGCGGGATTAGATATCTAAAAATATGTTGATTGTATATATTATGATTATGTATAACATAGGTGTAGCTCAATAATATATATATGTCTATCAATTTTCATCGCCCCCTCCTCCCAATAACATTCTTCCAATATCTCAATGAACAAACCAAGTCTCAATTCATATTATTCTCATATCCGATTTTAGACAAATTCAAAATGATTAAAAGCCAAAATCAGGGAAGGATTTACAGAGGGATTAGAAGGGTCAGAGGGACGATGTTGACTGAAATTGTGAGGATCGAAGGACGGAAAATCTCCCAGAATCGACCCCATTTGAAATTGAGCTCTGCAATCTTCCTTCTCGATCGGAAGGGAAGTAGAGATAATAGAAATACTTATATGGGCTTTCGGTTGGGCTCACTCTAGAACACTCATGTGATATATACGGTATTTTCCGTTAACTTCTGACATCATTGACACCATCGAAAGTGGTTTAGACTGCACAGTTGCCAAAGATATATTTTCCTTTGGTAACCTAATGAAATTATGAAAATCAGTACTGATATAAAATTTTCAAAAAAAATAAACTCGATTATTTACCAAACAATGTTTACAAACTTACAATTTGGCAAAAGCTTCTACCTCTTGAATAGACGGATTAAGGGACACGGCAGACACATTGTATGCATTGCATACGCTTCGCTCATCTTTTAAGAAGAACATGTTTTCCATGTATAAGAATATCATATTTATAAGGGTTTTTAGTAATTAAACCCTTCAACTAAAGATGAATCGTAAAAAAAACCCTCAACTAAAAATCTTGTGAAATAAACCCTCAACTTTAGTTCCGTTAACATATGTTACCCTCCGTCTAAAAAACCGTGACGGAGGGTGACATATGTTAACGGTTTATAAGTTGAGGGTTTATTTCATTGGATTTTTAGTTGAGGGTTTTTTTTACGATTCATCTTTAGTTGAGGGGTTTTATCACTAAAAGTCATTAAATGTTATTAAATTATTTATTATTATTTATACATTGTTTTAGGATTGATAAACCTTTAAAACTAATTTATAAATTTTAATATATTATAAAATTAATTTATACATCTTAAGTTAATAATTTTCAGCACTACTTACAACTTATTATAACTTTGAAATATTAAATTATTTGATATTTGGCAAAAGTGATATAAAAAAATTTGTGTGTTTATATCGTCATTATCAAATATGAAATAATTTATAGTTTCTAAGTTATATTAAGTCTTAAGTAGTGTCGAAATAATTTATCCATAAAGTCAATCTTTCTATTTAGAGTATGACGCATTTTTTTCTATTTTCATGATTTATGTCATCCGGCTCATACTTCCCCCCCCCCCCCCTTCTTCCAAAATAATACATGATTATTTTTATTCTCATTGATTTCGGAATAACTACGTTATATTTTTATTTTCTTGATCAATAATATATTTGAAACATAAAGTAATACAATAAATCAAGAACAATATAGGAAAATAGGAAAGTATGAGCCGGATGACGAAAATCATGAAAAGAAGAAAAAATATGTCCTACTCCAAATAGAAAGATTGACTTCATGGATGAATTATCCTCAACACTAATTAAGACTTAATATAACTTAGAAACATTCAATTATTTGATATTTGACAATGACGATATAAACACACAACTTTTTTATATCACTATTGCCAAATATTAAATAATTTAATATTTTGAAGTTATAATAAGTTGTAAGTCGTGTTGAAAATTATTAATTTAAGATGTATAAATTAATTTTATAATAGATTAATGTATTAAAAATATAAATTAGTTTTAAAGGCTTACACATCAATCTAAAACAATGTATAAGTGATAATAAATAACTTAAAAACCCGTTAATGACTTTTAGTGATAAAACCACTCAACTATTTTTGAATCGTAAAAAAAACCCTCGACTAAGTTTTCAACATTATAAACCCTCAACTTATAAATCGTTAACATATGTCACCCTCCGGCACGGTTTTTTAGACGGAGGGTAACATATGTTAACAGAATTAAAGTTGAGGATTTATTTTACAGGATCTTTAGTTGAGGGTTTTTTTTACGATTCATCTTTAGTTGAGGGGTTTAATTACTAAAAACCCTATTTATAAAGATCATTAAAAATAAGAAACCTAATGAAAATAAAGAAGTTTACCTAGGGCTGTTCAATATGGTAAAACCGAACCATACCAAACCGAACCGAACCGAAATAGACAATATGGTTTGGTTTTGGTATATACCATATAAACCGAATGGATATAATTTTATAAAAACCGTAGGATTTGGATATGGTTTGGTATATAACCGATTAAACCGAATAAACCGAACAAAACCGATTAAAAGTAGAAACACGTAAATATGTATCTATTTTATAACAATACATAAAAATCTATTTGTTACATAAGTTAAATTTGTGTTAATAACTATTACTATAATTTTATAGTAATAAAGAGCCTTAATTTGTAAAACACTTGAACTATAATTAAATAACAATACATCGCAATTCAGACATCTTATTTTCTAAGTCTTCTTTTGATCTTTTTGCTTTATTTTAGTCTTCACTAAATTAATATGAAGATTATAAATTTGATGGACAATAATTAATGGAAAATTTTTACAACTTTTTTCTTATCTGTAAACAAACAGAGTTTCGTGTTCAATTGAAAAAGCATGACTTTAATCAACAATAAATAGGGAAGAGTGAAAAAACTTTTCTTTCATATTTCTGTTTTGTTTCATATTTTTATTTTCAAAATTTCAAGCTTTGATTTTAGTTATAGATTTGATTATTTTATTTGATGGTAGAAGCATTTTTACTTTTTTGTTCATTTATTTGAACATGTAATATATTTTTAATAAATGACTATGTTGACAATATGACTCTAAAATTCATATAATATGATCTCAAACTAAATAATTATGTTTTTTGGTATAAAACCGAATAAACCGAAAACCGACGGTATATAAACCGAACCGAACCGAAGTAAATATGGATTTAGAATGGTAGTTATATTTTATTAACCGAAATACCGAAAACCGAAAAAACCGAACCGAAACCGAACCGATATCCGGATTGAACACCCCTAAGTTTACCTTTCCATACTTTTATTTTCCCAAACTTCATAACACAAATGAGAGTTCGATCAGAAAGAATAGTGGTCAAAACTTCATGTACTATAAAATATACGTAGGATTGAGTGTTTAGGAAACACTATATACACTTGTTTGAGCAACAAAATATTCAACTTCGTAAGAATAAGGACATGAGTAGTGGTCAAGTTATTGTTTAACTTTTATTTAAAAAGCAATAGGGAATGTCATTATTTCCGTGAAAAAAAGAGACATGCAAAAAGCGACATTAGAATTTTTTTCTGAGTAATATTAAGGAAAGTAATTGTTTTACTTGTATTTCTTTTTTTATTGGTTGAGCCACAAAATATTCAAATGCATAAGATTAAGGAAATGAGTAGTGTTCAAGTAATTGTTTTACTTGATTATTCATCCCACGTAGCTGATTTTTCAATTTTGTTATAATTGATTATTCATCATCCTCTGTTGTTGTTTCTCATTTCTTTTTTTTGTAATTTTTTTGAGAACTAAAAACAAAAACTAAAACCTATTACTATTATTATTTTTAAGAAATGTTTTTCAAAACTATCATGTTGATCCAATAAAAATGAGCTAAATTATAAAACTATGATATATTTCAATCGATTAGACCCAAAAAAAAACTTTTACACCAAAAAAAATAAACATTCCAGTCGACATAAATCGAAAGAATATTATAACGTGTGAATCCAGGTGGGATGCCAGATGGGAGCGAAGTCCATTGCTTGTCTACTGCTATTTGTTAACTTTGACCACGGTCTATCAGAAAATGGACCACTTCCCTTGGTAATATGAGCATGCAAAAAGCAAAACTTCTCCAATTTGGTACTAAACTGACATCTTTGTTGAACAACAGCAACAAAACAGAACGTGTCCAACATGAGGCTCCTGTTTTTTCACATCTTTCTCAAACAATCCTATTAAAGCTATCCTCCTCCACCTTCCTGCACTTTCACAAACACTATTTCAAAGAGAGTCATGAGAGTAAAAACTAAGAGAAATAAAAAAAACAGAGCACCAACAAAGACAGACCATTAACGATGGAATCAGAAAAATCTGTGAACAATTACAACACCAACGACATCGGTGATGCCTCTGATTACGAAACATCCAACTCATTATGTCAACTGTTTTTTTACTTTGCTTGTTTTGCAAGTATTTTGCAAGTCTTGTCTTAGACTATGTATATCTTATGCACTTTTGTGCAACAAAACAGAGTTGTGATAACCTGAAACGTGGTAACCAAAACAACGAACGTCTTGAACACATCCCCAGCAGAGATTTGTGCGAGTAGATGCTGGTCCTCAACCGTGAACCTCGATTTCTTGTCTTAGAAGCTCGTGAGTATATCTTGTTTTAGCCTAGCAGGAACTTCGATTGATTGTCTCAGAAAAACAAAAGCTCGTGAGTACCGGAAACTCTATCACGATCATCATGATCTTCTCTGAGCCTGTCTATATATTTTCTCACGTACTCTTCGACTGCGAACACATCTCGTCTCTATAACACGTTAAGATGATGAAGGTGAAGGTGGTTCTAGTAATCAATCTCTTAACGTAATTTATATGATAAAACTCCATCAAGTCTCACGTAGTCTTCAAACACCAACACATCACGTACG
The DNA here is from genome assembly GCF_020379485.1 of Brassica napus. Lineage (NCBI taxonomy): Eukaryota > Viridiplantae > Streptophyta > Magnoliopsida > Brassicales > Brassicaceae > Brassica > Brassica napus. The sequence continues at coordinate 31,345 of NW_026016960.1, read as the reverse complement.
CTTGGAGAACCAACATAAGGTGGAGAAGAGAACTTTGGGTGTTACGTGAATATAATGTTTGTGAAGGGACACGATAATTAAGGAATGTAATATTTGCATTTAAGACATACGTTTTTTAACAAACGTTCTCCAAGTGACACGTGTGCAATTTTGTAAATAAAAGCCTCTCATGAAGCCACATCAGATTAGACTTTTAAGGAAATTTTTTTAAGTGCTTCTCCTTTAATATATAGGGGATCAGTGTTTTTTTGTTCTATATTTTCAACTAAAACTTTTCACGAAAATTTTAAATTAATGTTGAATCAGTGTTGAATCAGTGTGTTTGATCAAAAAAAAAATGTTGAATCAGTGTCTCTTATATTATCTCTTTTTTATAAAGAGTTTTTTATATTTTTTTCTTATTACCACGAAAATATTATTTTAGAATTTCAGTGCAACTTATTTACTTTCAACTTAATATTAGTTACAAATTCCATTGATCTAATAAATAATTTTATTTATCTTAAATAATATTAATTAAATAAGTGCAATTGATACAAATATATATATATGCATTTTAATCATTTTTTATCTATGTGAAAATGGTCAAAATGACACTTTTGTAAGAGGGAGAGAGTATAGTAACAAACTTAAAACTTACACATCAGTTAATTAACATCCAACTTATGATTAATAGACTATCATAATTGTAATTCCGATATGCTCCTTAAAGATGATGTACAATCCCATCTTGGAAAAGAATTTGCCAAACTGGACTAGGTTGTAAACCACATCAACAATTTGTTTTTGATGAATTTATTCGAACATAAAGGCAATTCTTAGCGAAACAAACATGCATTTTGATATTTAACCCTCTCACCGAAGAGCGGATAAAAATTCATGCATGTACTACCACATAATTAAAAAACAGTCTCCACTACACGCAGACACATATACTATATTACTCTACTTATTTTTGTGGGAACACTGAACTTTCCAATATTAAATTGTTATAATGTCATTTTCCATTGTCATAAATTAGCAAGGCCTCTCCCAATCTCTCCATTTTCTTCATTTTTCTGATCATGTTTTAAAAGGCCAAAGCCAATATATAGTTTTTCATTTTACAAAATTAAAAGTGGACATGACTTGGTCGGTTTGGAGCATGTAAAGAGTTCAGAAATTATAATTCGTAGAGATCACATATTTAAGTTTGGTCGGCATGTTCACGTTCCCCCGTCATTCTCCGACCAACTACGTCCACGTCTCTCTGTCTTTCCATCCATTAAACATAATCATTTTCAGGATTTTCTACATTCAATTTCTTACGTAGTTAGGCCCTACACCCCACCACGTGACAATTTAAAATGAGGGCCACTGATATATATTGAAGAATATATATATGTGTGTGTGTGAAGATATCAGGAGCACATATAAACAGTGAATAGCCTAATTTTTTTTTGTAAACTAAACTACTAGCTTAATTTTTTGAGAATTTGCATCCAATAACCAAACAAAAACCCAAAATTAACTAACTAACCAATTTTACACTCTCTCTTATTTTCTCTTCCTATCTCTCTCTACCCTCTCTTTACAAAACTAATTTTCTTTTTTTTTTTGGTTATTTCACAAATAACCCCTAATTTTTTTTATGAAGTTTTAAAATATAACCACTTTTTATAAACTTTGTTTGAGTTTGGGGTGTAAATAAAAATACTACAAAACATCACAGATGTTTTCCAGCACTTGTATGCCGCTCTTCGTTTCCGCTTTTTATTTATAATATTGCGTATAATAAAGAGAAAAAGACTAGGATAATATCAAACCAAGTTTTTGTTCCCAAAGTAGCACTTAAGGCTCAAAGTCATAAAAATAAGTTTCATTAAAGAGGTAAATATACACTTATACCTCTTGTGTTAATTAATTCAAACCTTAGGGTTTAGAGTTAAGGGGTGGAGTTTTGGAATTAGGGTTTAAAATTTTATAAAAAAAAAATACTAAAATAAAAAAATAAAAATTTTAAAAACAGTTTCAAAAAGTATTTTTAAATTATAAAAAGAAAATTTGAAAAAAAGAAAATTCGAAAAAGTTTCAAAAAAAAATTATAAAAATTTTGAATCTGAAACATATAATCTGAAACTATAAAAAAAATTTCTTTTTTTTCATTTTATTTATTTTTATTTATTTTTGTTTGTTTATTTAATTTTAAACCAAGGGTATTAGGAATATTTTACCCTTTAATAAATGTCATTTTTGTGACTTTTTCTTTCTAGTGCTATTTTTGAGACATAAACTTCAAAATGTGCTATTATTGACAATTGCCCTATAATAAACCTCTTATGGATTAATAGTATTTATTTATATATATTATATATATTATATATATTATATATTATCTGTAACTATATATTTATTTATATAGCTAAAACCTATCGATAATCATATATGACTGAAACTTTTAATTTATAAAGTTTAGAAATCTATAGAATTTTCTTTGAAAGAAATTTATAGAATTTTACTACATTAAAAATTTCAAAACTTTGTTCACTCGCTGATTTTCGTTGAATTAGTCATTGGAATTATTACTACAATATATGTAGTTTCGATTAAACATACAGACTCGACCCTATCCAAGAAGGAGGTTTGAATCCTCTCCAACTTTGTCGACTGGAAAATATAATTCTGTCCAACTATAGTCTTATAGCACAAGATATACATCTCTCTTTAATGAATTAAGCTAATGCGACCTTCTAATAATTTGCGGTCCCAAAAACATTTATTGTGTGTGTAGTCTGAATTTTGGTCGGTTCTTTCAACACACAATAATATTCTATCAAAATAACGTTGAAATGTTATAAAATTTTGTTAAATGTAATCAAAATGGTACAACTGGATTATCTAGAATAAAATGATACAAATGGCTTATTCAATCAATTTCACAAAAAAAAATTTATTCTTGATGAAAATGAATAATCATTTCATTCATTCTACAAAATTTTTTAAAAAGAAATTCAAAGGAAGACATTCCACAATTATTTTAATGAACTTTAATCAAAAAATCTTTTTGATGAACTAAAATATAAATTTATTCAATTTTCATATATCTTATTCATCTTTGTTGCATCAATTCATAGAATCAAGCTTGCATCAATTGTACAATATTTTACTTGAAGCACTATAGCCCCCATTGTTGGTTCATTATATTAAGACTCTACATTCTAGGTTAAATGTTGCAGTTGATATTTGTTCATGACAGTTAAACTCTTGCATAGTACTAAAATGGAATTGGGCTAACATTACTTGAAAACTTTGAGAGCCCATTTAGGTCATTGTAGTTACGATGATTCTTCGAAATGCCGGTAGTTTTTCTGAAATAAGGCCTCCTGGCCCGAAACGAGCAGTGGTGCAGGAAATATATTGCTCGTTCCTTAGCGAGCCTGTTTGAGAAACCCCACCGCAAAAAAAAAAAAAATTCATGTGTGTATTTTGTCTATACGCAACTTTGTGCACTGTAGTATAGCTAAATCTACGGAGCTGGCGAGATAAATGTTTGGTAGAGCCTCTAAATTAAATAAGTGTTTAATATACCAGCTCCATGGTGGACTAGTGGTTAGGAATATTACATATAGAAGAAAATGAATAGAATCACAAAAAATGTAAAGATCGTGTGGTTCACTAACAATTTCTTGGTCGCATCCACGAACGATAGAAAATCCATAATACTACAGTGAAAGCAAAAAAAAAATAACAAATAGAAAGTTTTAATTCAATGAACCCGCAAGCCTAAACCCAAATAAAAGATCAGCTCATACCGCGAATCAGTGGCGTTTTTGTGTTAATCCTAATATTCTAAATACACTCTAACGCCGATTTAGACTACTCGAAGAGTAGTATAATCAAAAAAGTAATAATTAAATGGTTAAAAGTCTAAAGGTATAAGCCAGACTAAGAGGCGATATTGCTGAACTTAAATTGTTGATTAGCTAACTAAAGTTTAAAGCAATTTAGGCTTAATTTGTTGATTGAGCTAACTAAATAGATTTTTCTTTTCAATGTATATATGTGTTCAATCCTCGAACTGCGTCGTATTATACTGGAGCGTTGAATGTTTCTCATTCGTACAAATGCATTTTAAGTATTGTGATTTCACCATCTTTCACGCCACTAATATATTATATATATATACACCTTATTCAGTGATCAGTAGATATTAACATTACTAATTTATTATGTTTTAGTCACAATTTCGGTGATATCAGCATGTATGTCATGTCACATGTGTCACTTAACTTAGTTCTTTATTCGTTTTGACCTTAGCCAAAACTACCAAATTGAGGCTTATGCTTTTCCCCAAAATAGATTTATATTTCATCTAATAGTTTTTTTTTAAATTATAACTACTAAATGATAGCACTCCATCAAGTTAACAAAAAATGTAAATGTCTTTATTCTTGGTTTAATTGTTTAATCATATTTTGCAGTTGTTGTTAGCATCTTGATTAAAAAAAATTATTCCTCCGTTTTTTGTTCTTAAACGAAAAAGCAAACAATAATATTGTACTTGTATCAAAAGTTCAAAACTGATCCAAAGATTCCCACACACATATCAAAAGAAGTAAGAATAACATTCTACCAAAATAGAAAGGACCAACCAAAAATCCTAATTCCGGAATCGCCTCGGTGGATACACGTGTTAGCCAAGCCAGTCCAAATCGGCACTTGCCTTGTATTTGTAAACTCCATCCAACTTGCTCAATGCTCCACTCGTTATCCTAGTCACCTCGCGGGTCTCACTGGGCCCACGTTACGTATTCACAATCCATCCAATACTTGTCATCACTAGATGCATGGGGCTCACTGGGGGAGGGTTAAAGTTAGGATTTATTTGGTATGAACAAGTTCCGTGTTCTGTGACCAAGAAAACAAATGAACTTAATTATACCTTTTAAAGTACCAAATACATCCTAATTTTAGGTGATGCTGTGTATAGATGAGCTCTGTATGTTTTCTTACATCCGATATATTACTGATCAAAGATCATAAGGTGCATATCTGGTTAATAGAAAAGGTCTATGAGCATAGGAGTGTCTCTAAACTATCCTCACTGCTCATCCTAACAGATACTTGCAAGGATTGTGTTGAAAAGTAGTCGACTTTTGTACCCGAACGATTTATCTAGGTTAATGTTCTTATCACCCACAACGTTACATTTCATGCACACATTGGACGTCCAATATAAGATGTTGGAATAGCAGTTATATTATATATGAGGGAATTTTTTTTGAAACTTATATGAGGGAATGTTGTGACAAAGTCGAATGGAATATCTATATTAATGGTTGTTAATGCAAAAATACATTTTTGATCAAGACAACTTAGAAAACAAGTATATTACAGCCTAGCAGGTTAAAAAAGATCAAAAAAAAATCAATCACGGTTCTGTTTAATGCTTTATTTTGTAAATACTGTAATGTAACTAAAAAAATTATATATATATATATATGGGAAGTCAAGTATATATGCGTCCAAACATTTATGATGAGATGGGCTTATCCTGTTCAATGGGAGAATCAATGGCACTTTGCGTGTCTGCCGCAGAATTTACTCGTCAATATCTCTCCACCCATACTAGACGTGTCGCTCTGTGCATTTGTATAATTCTCCCAAAATTAATTGCATAAATAAAATTTCTTGTACCTTTAAATCGAATACGGGAATTTGTCATGGAAGAGAATACGATAAATCATCGTTTCATTTTGGAAAAATTCTTTTAAAATACAGAGACTAATTTTTATTTGTTAATAAAATACGCTGACTATCTTAGATTTCTATTTAATACACGAATTAATTTTCGTTGCATGTTAAATACACAAACTTTTAACATTAGCAGATTTTACACATCGTTTTAGGCAGCGTCAACTATGTTTAACAGCAGTGGTGACGACGTTAGTGTTTAATTAAATACGTAATTAAATTGTAAAAAAAAATTCTTTAAAAATACGTGAACTAATTTTTATTTACTAATAAAATACATGAACTATTTTGGATCTCTGTTTAATACATAAACTAATTTTTGTTTTCCATTAAGTACACAAACTTTTAAAATTTACAGATTTTACACATCGATTTAGACGACGTCAACTATATTTAACAGAATTTAAAAGATTCATTATCACTTCAACTAAAGCGAAGAATAAGAATCAGAAACACATAACACTAACCTAATTCCGGAATCAAAAACTCGTTTAAAATTACATAATCTTTTCATCCTTTTCCACGACATGAAAATCAAATCCACTTCGAAACGATATAAAAGAAAATCATAGCGAAAAAGAAGAAGAACCTAGTTTGTAGAATAAGAGAGGTTGGAACAAATTAGGATTCCAAACTCAGAAAATTCTGTTAAACATAATTAAAGTCGTCTAAATCGATGTGTAAAATCTGTAAATTTCAAAAGTTTGTGCATTTAATGAAAAACATAGTTTCTGTATTAAACGGAGATCCAAAATATTTAGTGTATTTTATTAGCAAATGAAAATTAGTTCTTGTATTTTAAGGAATTTTTCTTTTACAATTTAACCATGTGTTTAATTAAACACTAACGTCGTCACCACTGCCGTTAAATATAGTTGACGCTGTCTAAAATGATGTGTAAAATCTACAAATTTCAAAAGTTTGTATATTTAATAGGTAACATAAATTAATTTGTGTATTAAATGAAGATCCAAAATAATTTATGTATTTTATTAGCAAATAGAAATTAGTCTATGTATTTTTAAAGAATTTTCCCTTTCGTTTTCTCCAAATAAAACAACTAAAATGAAACCTGAAAATTAATAATGTAGAAAGTTTTTGAACAACACAGCTATCTATTATATTAAAATGGAATTCATGACTTCTTTCATGTGTGATTTTTAATATGGACCATTCTTTAAATTTTTTATTAAATGTACTTTATTAAAGCTAATAACACATGAAATATTTGAACAACTTTAATTATAATATATTTTGATATCTTTTCATTTTAAATATAAAAATAAATATTTTAACAAGATCTTAATTTTCAAAAAAATAAATGTAGCTATTTAGACTAATTTGTTTGATTTTTCTTAACAAGATCTTAATTTTCAAAAAATAAATGTAGCTATTTAGACTAATTTTGTAATTAGTTTTGAAATATAATTATACATTAAATATTCTTTATAAAAAGAAAAATAAAATTTTATCCTATCTTTTATCTATTATATAATCATAATATATTATATAAATATTGAGATAAATACGATAAATTATACATTTACGTTGGTAAGACGTTTAACATTAGCAGACTATATAATACATGTATAAAAATTAACATGTATTTCATTAAAAATTATAATATAAAATATTTGTAACTACTTTAATCACGATATCTTTTCATTTTAAATATATATATATATATATATATAGTATTATAATAAATCTGTTGATAAATATTTTAAAGATTTTAATTTTCAAAAAATTTATGTAAATATTTTCACTAACTTTGTAATTAGCAATGAACTATTATTATGCATCAATATATATTCAATTATCATTTATAAAATGAAATATTATATCCTATTTTTATCTATTTTAATCATAATCAGTCACGTTAAAATAAAATTATTATATTAAACTAAAATGATAAATTTATATTAAATTGATAAATTTATAAATTTACTTTTCATAAATATAAAATATTCATGTTAAAAATATAATACGATGACATAACGACTTAACATTAGCAGACTATATAATACATATATAAATTAAGATTTTTCTATATACAATAATATATTATCTAAAATAAAAAAGTAAAAAAGATTGCTAAAAATAAATCCAACTTTGTAAAACATATCAGAATTTAGCATATATTAAATACAAAAATAATTTTCAAATATGTTGTTTCATGCATATATTAATTTGTTTGATCACTAAATGCAAATACAATAAGATAAATATATAATAAAAAGTAATAAATATATATGACGGTTTTAAATAATTGATTAATTAAAACATATAAACTATAAAATTATTAAATTATTTTATTTGAAATAATTATATAAACATTTTAATATATGATTAAATTTTAAAAAATATGTACTACTAATGATCTAAAATAAATATTGATTTATATAAAATTGAAAACAAACACCTGCTTAGTTACGTGGATCGAGATCTAGTATATTTTTATTATCACATCATATTACTTCTAAAGATTCTGATTTATATTTGACTTTTTATTAAACTTCGTTGCATATCTTTTGGTGGTACTGCTAAAGATATTGGCATAGTTAAAACCTTTTTTGATATATGATTATAACTTTGTTGCAAAGAGTAGGCCCATTCAGAATAACTGGACATGGAAATTGGGCGATACTGATACACACGTATAAACAAGATAATAATTCTCAATTCCAAGTTTATTTCACATACAGTCATATAGATATTGTACGAAAAAGCATATTTCCAAACGAATATTCTTTTTTTTTTTTTTCAGTTTACGTATTTTTTTATGCGGGTGTTTCCATGACATCATTGGATAATCCGATAATGTTGATGTAACCTTGAATAGTTGAATGTGTTCTCTTACTTTATATGTTTATCTCCTTTCTTTTGTTATCCACCTTTAATACTATTTTATGTATAACTGAAAGATTATCAGACATCATTAATTATCATCAATGCACTGAACTAGTGTTTCATCATTATCTTCTATACTATTATTGCGAAGTAAAATTTTGGAATCGAGCTCTCACGTTAAAAATTAAAGTAGTTAATAACGTTTATATCCTTAATGAATAAAATGTATAACTAAACTAAAAATAAAAATAAATTTTTTATTTATTTGATTAGATAATTGACAAAAATTAATAATAGTAAGAATTATCCAAAATCTAAAAAATATAATTTAAAAAGAGATATAATTTATGTATATATTGTATTGTTATCTGAAAAAGTCTTTTAGTAAAAAGTTAAAAACATAAATTATATAACTAAATATTAATCAAATAAAATGTATAACTAAACTAAAAAAAATAAAAACGAAATTTTAATTTATTTGATTAGATAATTGATTAAAATTAATAATAGTAAGAATTATCCAAAAATGAAATATTTTGGTCATTTTGATTCTTAGAATATATATTTGTGACATAAACTTTTTTACTGCTATCCTAGGATATTTCCCAATTATAAATTTAGTGATATTTACTTATAAATTAGCGGCTATATATATATCACTGAATACCAAAGATTACAATTATACGTCATTCAAAATTTTAATGTTACAATTATACATTTGTGTATATATATTATCTATTTTGATAACTCTTATATTTTGGTTGAAATGTTGATGGTTATATCTTCATCGTGCTTTTTCATGTCTATGTTTTGAATATTGCCTTTGTTGAAAACTTAGAATGATGATAAATAACCACACATTATAATTTAGTTCTATTTTACTTTCAGCAAACCTACCGTTTATAGTTGTTTGTAGAGCAAATGCTGATGTGAGAAATGTTACGGAAGCCAATCATTTAGGTCAAGGAAGCTATTGTGCATCTTTATATTATTTTTTTCTCTTAAAACCATAAAAAGGTTAGGCTCATAATGTTTGTTTTAGTTACTTCAACGTTGTAGTGATATATTTTACTAATGATATATATTCATATTTCTTTTCCTGAATCTTTGATATTGTTCTTTTTAAAGAAAAAACTATGTTATTGTCATAGCCTTATAGCTATGTATTTTTTACCCCTGTGACTATAACTTTTTAGTTATTGATTTATATTTAAGAGTAATTAAAAAAGTGAATAAATGTTATGATATGTTTAACTTAGTTTCGCTTCCAATTTATATTTATTTGACTAAAAGGAATTTTACTGCATCAATGTTCATTTTAATGTTGTCCAAAAATAATTTTCATTTTAATAATGCTCTCCATTTTTTTAATCATCTTTTTGGTTGTTAATGCTCAAAGTTGTTACAACATTTCTATTCATTAAAATAACAATTTTATGTTGTTACGAAGATAGTGATGAAATGCAGATAACATAAAATGATACTAGGAGATAACCCGCACCATGTGCGGGATGAATGGATTAAAAGAAATTATAAAATTTATTTTATAGATATTGAAAAGACAAAAGCAAAAGTGATATATTATACATGGTATAAATTAGCAGAAGTAAAGTTTGACATACATGTTAATGTAAAGAAAACTAATCCAAAGTTTTATGACTTTCACCCTAATCTTCCACAAAGATTTTTTTGGCTTCAACTGAGAGATGAATTTCATGCCACTCATTTTCTTTGCTAGTTTTGAAATGTGTATGTTGTGAGGAAGTAGATATGAGAATAGTATGATATATATAGTCATAATTGATACGGTTTTCGCACTCGAGAATTGAAGAAAATGAATTCATATCGCCAAAAACCAATGATGAGCAGATCCGTAATTGTTCGTAGATTTCTAAACAATTATAGAAAGTGTTACACCCGAGAAGCCATAACAAAGGAAGTCTATATTAAAAATGATATTTGACTTTAAAATTAACTGGAAAGAAATTTAGAAATTTGCAAATTTTTTGCAATCACCATTTATGTTAATTTCCTAATAAAAAAAATCTTCTTGCAAAAATTAAGGGTTATTAAGACTGAGTTTAAATCTTTCTATAAACGGCATTTCTTGCAATCACCATTTAATATGGAAATCCGTTTTGAATGTCTTTTACAATCACTCAAGATTGAGTTTTCATCTTTTTATATACGACATCTGTACAAAAAATACATAGCAATAGGTTTAGGCGTATGATCACATAATGGGTATGAATGGTGATCGGGGAATGATGGGGAGTAATGCATTCCCTAACGTTCCTATTAAAAAATCACCATTCACAAGGAATAATAATTTTTTCTCATTCCCTTTTGTTCTTTTTTTTTTGTAGAGAATTAAAATACAAAATTATTCCTTGTTAAACTTGAGAAGGAACAATCATTCCTTTTCATTTCTGCTATTTTTTTCCCGTATATTCATTTTCTGTTTGTTCCTCTTGTTTCCCGAATGGTCACCAGTCAGACCCATTATATCTAATCCACTGATCATATGAATTGAAACGGGCTTATTTAATAAAAATATATCTAATACAACATTTAAATTCTCTGAAACATATTATATATATATTAATTAATATAATAAAAACAATATGAAAATAAAATTTCAAAAATCAAATTAATGTATATAAGATAAAATTTTGTTTAGTTCGGTTCGAAATTTCGATTAAGATTAGTACTGTTGGGATTTTTTTATAGAAAAACAAGGTAACCGATTACTAAACCAAACAAAATTGAAACCAATTTTTTACTGAACTAACCGAAAACTGAATTTTTTGGTTCAATTCGGCTAAAAATTCCTGCCCATCATAATTACTGACACCATAAAAATGATGCCCCAAACACATTAAGTTTTTTTTTCTAAAGTATTAATAACAGAATTTCATGTGAATATTAATATGGCTGAGAATGTTAATGTTAAACTGTCCATATGATATAACACTCAATACAAAAAAGTTTTAAAACTTTATTATAAACTAGGTGTCTTGCCCGCATATGCGGGCTTAATCGCTTTATAAATATTTATTAGTTTATTTTTTTTATTAATTTAAAAATCAGCATAATAACTTATTATTTATGTTTTCAAAATATTAAATCAAATATATATATATATATATATATATATATATATATGACAAAAATCTAACTAAATATATATGTGTAATTAAAATTTATTAAGGATAATACTGACTTTAACCACTTAATTTATTATAATTGTTTTATATTTTATTTTTAAATCTTATAATTGAAAAATATGTTCTAAGATAACAACCCAATATATAAGAATTATCTTATTTAAAAAAAAAATTAATATTATTAATAAAAATTCGTTTTTGATTATAGAATTAATTATATATAAAATTCATTAAGAATATTATAGATATTAACCGCATTAAATTTTAACGTGAAAGCTCTGATGGTAAAAATTACTTTGCAAATAATAGTATAGATGTACTTATCTTAAACTTTTTCAAAAGAAAAATCTACTTCTTAATGCTTCGCTCAGTATTGCTATCTTATTATATATAAACATTTATATGTGTTTCAGTCAAAAAACATTTATATCTATACTATACTAAAAGGGGGATATAAGCCATGGAGAGGGTGTCCACATAGGATAGAAAAATCAACCAATCAGAGAACCCGAAATTGCCATGTCATCTCATTTATTTTTCGTAAAAAATAAAAAAAACAATGCGAAGGTGAGAATCGAACCCGGGTTGGTATGATATATATATAGGACAGTTACCACTAAGCCATTGACACTTTCTTGGACACATATAAAGAACCACTAAGTATATAATCACAAACTTTTATGTACATTTACAATAATATGAATTCAACTTTCAAGACTCCGATACTTTGTTTTGTAAAAAAAAAAAAGTAAGTGGCTAAGTTAATATATTCTTAGAAAGTGTGAGAACGTTGACAAATATGAAAAAGCATAGATTTTTGTTTTCGTGACAAAGTTAAGAATTTTGTAAAAGTAAGTTTAACATATAAATTTTCGTGACAAATATGAAAAAGCATAGATTTTTGTAAAATTTTGACAAAACAACTCAAAACATACTTCTCTAATGTCTTAATAAAATATTATTTAAGGGTGTAATAATTAAATATATTAATTCAATAAATTTTGTAATTTATAGACAAAACAATAACACAACAAATTTTGAAACATTTGTTTAACCTATCGATTTTTTTTCATGAGAATCCAACTAAACAAGATAAAAAAAATAGATTTACAAATATTTAATTACCATTTTATTCAATTTTGATTAATTTCAAATTGTCATAATGTATCTTTTTGAAGTTACAAATATGAAAAAGCATAGATTTTTGTACAATTTGACAAAACAACTCAAAACATATTTTTCTAATGTCTTAATAAAATATTATTTAAGGATGCAATAATTAAATATATTAATTCAATAAATTTTATAATTTATAGACAAAACAATACCACAACAAATTTTGAAACATTTGTTTAACCAATCGATTTTTTTTTTCATGAGAATCCAACTAAACAATTAGATTTACAAATATTTAATTACCATTTTATTCAATTTTGATTCATTTCAAATTGTAATAATGTATCTTTTGAAGTTACAAAAAAATAATGTTCTTTCTCTATTACACTAGCATTGTATATAGATTCTATATACACAAAATAAATATAATATAACAACATAAGCTTGCTTTCCCCGATTCATATGAAAACTTTTTAAGTTATCCACCAAAGCAAATTAATTAAATCAATGAAATTGTTAAAATACAGCAAATTAATATATAATTTTATTTTAAATTAAATTATTTAAAAATTGTATTTTCGTTAAAACAAAATAATAAATAAGTAAAACTGATTTGATGGTAATTTTTATGATATATATACACATATATATATATATATATCAATTCTGTGAAAGAAATAGAAGCTTAATATGGAAAAAATCTTAAATACAAAAACCTCTAAAAATTAACAAAAAAACTAATAAATTAAACTATGATATCACTTAAAAGCTTCTTAGACCATATTAATAAAATATTTAAGCGATAATTAGACAAATTTGATTTTTTTCCAGCAAAAAATTTATTATTAATTAGCATCAGTTATTTCAAGATGTTTAGAAATGGTGGACAAAAAAATAAGATGGACATTAATGATATATGAACTATGAATAGTACTTTGTGAAGCAGACTTAGATAACATATCTGCACATCCATTTCCAGTCCTTTTTGATGCTTAAATTCAATTTCTTCAGAGTAGTTATTCCACAAATAGATCGTATGAGATATTGTTTTGATATGTAGATTTGTTTTTTCAATGTTAAGAAGATTGATAACTGTAAAAATGTCTCTTTCGAATATGATATGTCTATAACTGAGTCCCCAACATGAGACAAGTTTGTTTAAAAAGTAAATAATTTTATTTTTCTTATATTATATAATCAATATATATTATTTACTGATAATAAAAATATAGTTATTCATCTATCACAAATATCTATGCAAATATGTGAATCAAGTACAACAATCAAACAACATAATGATTTCCACAAAGAAAATTTAAAAAATATATTTATGTTATGAAGTCATATTTTATATTCTTTAAATAATGTAATACAATATTATACATTATTTTTTAGAATTGAGAAATACATATATCAGTTAGACAAATTAAGCGATAATTAGACAAATTTGATTTTTATTTTGTGAGTAAAAAGTTTATTATTAATTAGCATTACTTATTTCAAGATGTTTAAGAAATGATGGACAAAAAAATAGGATGGACATAAATGATATATGAACTATAAATAGTTTTTTGTAAAGCTGACTTAGATAACACATATGCACATCCATTTTCAGTCATTTTTGATGCATAAATTCAATTTCTTCAGAGCAGTTATTCCACAAAGAGATCGTATGAGATATTGTTTTGATATTCAGATTTGTTTCTTGATTGTTAAGAAGATTGATAAGTGTAAAAATGTTTCATTCGAATATGATATGTCTATAACCGAGTCCCCAACATGAGACAAGTTTGTTAAAAAGTAAATAATTCCATTTTTCTTATATTATATAATAAATATATATTATTTACTGATAATAAAAATATAGTTATTCATCTATCACAAATATCTATGCAAATATGTGAATTAAGTACAACAATCAAACAACATAATGATTTTCACAATGAAAATATAAAAAAAATATTTATATTATGTGGTCTTATTTTATATTCTTTAAATAATATAATACAATATTATACATTATTTTTTAGAATTGAGAAATACATATAATATCTTATCCGCGCGTAGCGCGGTTAAAAAATCTAGTATGTGTAAAACATTTATAAAATCATGTTATCGATCCCTTTTCGAATTTTCCTACTTTTTATGAAAAATAGACGATTATGGCTTACGTAACCGACGGGTCCACAAAAGTTACGATATACCCTTCGCTATAGTTCTCCATTTTTTTCCTCATTGCATAATTCCACTATAAATAAGCTCTTAACGTTACTCTTCACTTGGCTTGCAGAGACAAACCTACTAGAACATTCCTCTAGTCTTCTTCTTCTTCTTCAAATCTCTCTCTCTCTCTAGATATGGTGACGAACTCCACAATCAAATTTCTATGTAGCTATGGCGGGAAGATTCTACCTCGTTATCCCGATGGCAAACTCCGTTACAACGGCGGCCACACCCGCGTCCTCGCCGTCCCCCGCTCCGTCTCATTTTCCGGTTAGTTCCCGCTCCGTCTCATTTTAAATTTCGAAAAAAACAAAAACGGTTACGCGTAGAGAGAAGAAACTAAGGCACGCGCGTGTTGTGCGTGTAACAGAATTAGCGTCGAAGATGACGGAGATGTGCGGATCCACCGTCACTATCCGGTGCCAGCTTCCGACGGAAGATCTCGACGCGCTCGTTTCCGTTACTTCCGACGAAGATCTAGCGAATCTGATCGAAGAGTACGATCTCGTCTCCTCCTCGTCGCCGATGAAGATCAGAGTCTTCTTAAATCCGCCGAAATCGACGATCGCGCCTCCGCGATTAGCGTTACCGTCGTCGAATACGTCATCATCTTCCTCCACTTCATCGAGTCCTAGATCTCCGGCGATGTCGAAACCGCCGCTACCTCCGTCGCCGCCGAGGTTAACGACGGCGAAGAATCAGTGTTACGGTTGTTACGTTCACCGAAATTCGAGGAATGTCTACCTCGTTCACAACGGGAACCACTGGCAATAACCCCAAGCCCTTCAAAACTTATAAAAAAAATAAAGAAAAAAGATTTCGTGTAGAAATGTAAAGAGAGATATAAAGAAAGTGTAAGTGATCTCTCTATGACGATCAATGACCGTCGCCATTAATGAAATCCTCCTAAAGCTTTTCTTTTTGTGTTGGTCACTTGGTGAGTTTGGTTTAATTCTTTTTCTGTTTTTTTTTTCGATATGATATCATTCATCACTCCGTCTGGTTGCCGTTGCATTTTTCCGTCAACGTTATCCGCTCTTAGTGGAATTATTGAGTCTCGTGAGTCGTAAACCGTTACGTTCACGTGTCATCCTTGTCTTATCTGTTTTGTTGCACCGTCACCGTTTAGCGGACGTCATTACATATGTCGTCCGTTTCCGTTAGTTTCTTGTTTTTCTTGTTTTTTTCTTCAAGAAATGGTTTTGGTATTTATTTATTTTAACATTTGCCTTATTTCACACCTGCTATTATGTGTGGAATATTCGTTTTATTTCATGTTTCTTTGGTATTCATTCTGTGTTGAACTAACAGCCTTAATCTCCGCATTGTCATCTGCAGGTAATTTTATACATTCTTCTAATCAAAAGGCGTAATCAGATTTTTTCGGTTATGGTATGTGCTCAATATTTTAGTTTTCATTGTTTACTATAAGATACAAGGTTATATATAGAGAAAAAGACTACAATAGCACTAAACCAAGTTTTTGTTCCCAAAGTAGCACTCAAGGTTCAAAGTCACAAAAATAGGTTTCATTAAAGAGGTAAATATACACTTATACCCTTGGGTTAATTAATCCAAACCTTAGGGTTTAGAGTTAAGGGGTGGAGTTTTGGAATTAGGGTTTAAAATTTTATAAAAAGTAAATACTAAAATAAAAAATAAAAATTTTAAAAACAGTTTCAAAAAGTATTTTTAAATTATAAAAAAAAAATTTCAAAAAAAAATAAAAAAAATTTCAAAAAAAAATTTCAAAAAGAAAATTATAAAAATTTCGAATCTGAAAACATATAATCTGAAACTATAAAAAATTTTTTTTTTTTTTTATTTTTTTTATTTTTATTTTTATTTTATTTATTTTTATTTATTTATTTAATTTTAAACCAAGGGTATTAGAGATATTTTACCCTTTAATGAATGTCATTTTTGTGACTTTATCCTTCTAGTGCTATTTTTGAGACATAAACTTCAAAAGGTGCTATTATTGACAATTGCCCTTATATATATATACAAATAATATGTATTTTGATTGTTTTTTTTTGGTAGACGAAATTGGGGGATAAACATGGAGAAATTGAGCTGAAAGACAAAAAAAATAACAAGAAAATATTATGAATGTTGGGGATAAAAAAGAAGAGGTGATGATAAAAATCGATTTAAATTATAATGGGTCCCGTAATACAGCTGGTGTGGAGAAGTACAGAAGTGTTCTTTAAGGAACGGAAAATTATAATAGTTGAGTGGGGGATGATCAGACACCAAGTACGATTTTATATCCAAAAACAAGATTGAGATCTGGTCTTTGGATGGAGTGTAATAATGACATAATAGGGACGTGAAATTTTTTTGTTGAACTTTTAGATATTTCAAGCGGAAGCAAAATGATATTTAAATAAGGTGAGTTAACGTCGTATTATTTTTGGGATCAGGAGCTGAGATTAGGATGTATTACACAAAATTAGGCATCACGCTTGGAAGTATTGGCATCTAAGAGCTGGAGTTGTGCATGCATTATATGCCAGTAACCTTCACCGATGCCGATGACTTCTCCGCCATCGACATTACTCTCCAGCACCATCATAAGGAATCAATCTGTACTTCTTCAGATTCACCAGCTTCTTTAGTCTAGATCCTCAACCACTCCGAAACAAAATGTTTGTTAGAAAGTTTTCAAACAAGAAATCCTTAAGTCTACTTACCCTGTCCCAAAAGAGTTAAAGATTAAAAATCTACCATCCCTAATTTTTATACTGGAAAACTTTACTCTAAGTAATCCATTAAAGGATGGCCGGTCCAAACATCTCAATGACCCTATACAATTTAGTAAGAATTCTAATAATTTTTACACCATAGAGAGTCAACACCACCTTCAGTCAATACCGTTCAAAGAAATTGTTAAAATTTTCAGGCATTTAGAAATTTGTAGAAACCTAAAAACAAAAGGAGAAAATCTCTTAACACGATTACCCAAAAAAAAAAGAGAGGAGAAAATCTCTTAAAATAAGCATAAGCTTTTGCTTAGGTGGACTATAAACTAAGGGGTAACTTCAAAAAACAGAGAACTAGACCGTAGATTAACCGGTTTTACTTAACCACTCAATTGCGTAATCCAAAATTCCATAGAATCAAACATAAGGTTGACCGGATCAATCTTGAGTTGTTTATTCTTAAAAGATGGCTGCGACTTTATCATCATGGAATCATATTAAGTTCTTTGGTCAACTTCTACACATTTCAACTACCTTGTGATCACAGACATGGCAACATCAAACTCAATATGACTGACTTCTTCAACATTTGAATATATATATTACTTCTTTTTTAAATATAAATTATCTTACTTAAACCTCTTTAATCTTCCATTAGTTGGGACGGATATCACAAAACCATGGAGCACGATCTTGACAAGTTCCCCTTACTCTCTTGCGTCCTACACGAATATGATTCCAACCACCACGCGCCGCCGTCCACGGCGGTCCAACAAACTCTCGCCCCTTCTTTTCCACTTATCTACGACCCACATATCATGACTTCGTTGACTCAGTCCATCCCCACCACCATCACGCAGACGCTAACAGTCTTGGCCTCTCTCGGACCACGACCAGACCCGTCAGCTGTTTCCTCTGCTCGCTCCAAGATCGCTCAGATTCTTCAGATGGACTCTCTCTCAACGGAGGAAGCGGCCAAGGAGGCGGAGATTTACGCCGGGGCTGTGCGGTTGGAGGAGGTGTATGATAGCTACGAGAAGGAGCTGAGTGACTTGGAGGAGAAGCTTTCAAGGGTTTATGCCACGGAGGTGGAGTCTCTCTTGAGAAGCCGTGAAGAAATTAACGAGGAGGTTGTTAAGGTGCTCAAGGCGGCAGAGTCCGGCAAAGTCCTTGAGAGGGTTGATCTTTCCGGCCAAGAACTTAAGCTGCTCCCTGAAGCTATTTGCAAGATTGTTGGTTTAGTTTCCTTGAATATCTCTGGCAACAACTTGATGGTAAATACTAAAATCTAAAACCATTTGACATTTAATTAAAAATAAATAAATAATTTAAGCAAGAATGCTTCTGATTTGCAAAATGTTTAGAACAAATAGGGTTTAGGGAATATCAAGAACTTGATTAGTACTTGCAGTGTAGTTTAATGTTTATTTGTTGTGTGTTTGAAACTGCTTTTAAAACATTTTTACAGTTTATACCTGATGCAATCTCGAAACTAAAGAAGCTACAAGAGCTTGATGTATCTTCAAACTCTCTTGAGTCTCTTCCTGACTCTATAGGCATGTTGCTTAACCTTAGAATCCTTAATGTGTCCGCCAACAATCTAACTTCACTCCCTGAGAGCATCGCGCACTGCAGGTTTAGTTCTTGTCTTTTTTTTGTCAATGTCTGAATATTACTTCTACTTTTGTCTTGACGTTTTTTGGAAATCCATATTTAGGTCACTGGTTGAGTTAGATGCAAGTTACAACAACTTGACATCATTACCTACAAACATTGGATACGGATTACAGAATCTCGAGAGGTTATTGATCCATCTGAACAAACTCCGTTACTTTCCAGGTTCCATAAGTGAAATGATTTCCTTAAAGTATCTTGACGCACACATGAACGAGATCCATGGGCTTCCAAGTTCCATGGGGAGACTAAAGAAACTCGAGGTTCTAAACCTAAGCAGCAACTTCAACAACTTGATGCGTGTTCCCGACGCAATCACCGATTTAATTAACCTGAGGGAGCTTGATCTAAGCAACAACCAAATCCAAGTGATACCGGACTCGTTTTATATGCTGAAGAAGCTAGAGAAACTGAACTTGGACCATAACCCGCTAGAGATCCCGTCTCAGGAAGTGGCTAAACAAGGAGCCGAAGCGGTTAGAGAGTTTATGAGGAAGAGATGGGATATGATTATGGGGGAGGAGCAACAGAGGATTGGTGTTGAGGCTGAGCGACATGGAGATGGAACAGGGTGGGTCTCATGGGGAACCTCCATGGTTACTAATCTTGTTTCTGGGGTGTCTCAGACCGTTGGATTCGGTGGAGGACCTGGTGATGGTGGAGATAAGAAACCTGGAGAATCGCATTTTTATTACCAAATCTAAGTTCTACTTGAGTTTTGTTTTGAATAATTTTGGGTGAATTCTTGTGAAGAAATCATCATTAGTAGCTTGTTTACGGTCTTGGCAACTTTGTAACATAAGAAACTATTATTTTAAATTATAATTTTTTTCTCAATATTTCCTCAATAATTATCATTAGTAGCTTGTTTACGGTCTTGGCAACTTTGTAACATAAGAAACTATTATTTTTAAATTATAATTTTTTTCTCAATATTTCCTCAATAATCATTATTAGTAGCTTGTTTACGGTCTTGGCAACTTTGTAACATAAGAAACTATTATTTTAAATTATAATTTTTTTCTCAATATTTCCTCAATAATTTCCTTATTAAATATTTTCTTTATTTGCTTCAAGATCAGGGGTATCCAAGGATAAGAGGTAGATGATGGCAAAGCGTAGCTTGTCCATCTTGGTGCCTTTGGATTTCAAAACAGAAGGGAGATCACTGAGGTTAATCCTGGCTCCTCCCATCATCATGGCATTCTCTTTGGTAGTGTACACATCCAGAGACCGCTCCTTGATCTGTCCTAGGAGAAAGGTGGCTATGTTTGTGTGCTTGTCAATGTCAATCACCTGCTTTCTGTCTGTCAAATCTGGAAGTGAGTTCACAGAATCCATCAGATGCTTGGTGTTCCCCCCACCAATCAGATCAGTGCTCCTGCTCACCTCCTCCACGTCTTGCTTGTACTTGTTCAAATGAGCTTCGATCTCTGAAGCGACTTGAGGAAACTCTAGAGAAGTGTTGGCGGAGGACCAAAAGGGGTCAGAAGAAGAAGTGTCTAGAAATATTTTCTTCTTTTGTGCACCTGGAATGACCAAACCGTTGAGCTTCAGACCGAGAAGGTCGTGAACAAGAGGGCGGTATCTGAAATCGTGTTGAATCCCGACAGCGAGGTCAAAGTTTCTATCAAAAATGCACAACAAAGGCCGGGGGGAGGTCGTCATGAGATTGTTGTTGTTCTTGGACAAAAGACAAAAGACGAAGATGATGCCTCAGTTTGGTATCCAACGAAACTGCCACCATCTCTGCCGCTCCTCCAACAGGACATCTGATCACAGGCACCACACCAAGCGTTGCCAAGACATGAAAGAGGCCATCAGCAATCTTTTCGACCATCTCCTCAACGTCTCCTCCGCCTGTTGCTGTTGCTGATGGATAGTTCATCTGAGCGTAGACAGAGTGTTGCGACAAGGAAAACAAGTTGTCCTCCAAAGCGACAAACTCCAAATGATGATCGTGCACGCTCTCAATAGAACAGGAGTGGTGGAGAGTCCCTGAAGCGGGGGATGGAGGAGGAGAAGTTCAGATGAAAGGTATCGTAGAGAGATGAAGAAACATCTGCTATGATTCTCTGAATGTTGGCTTCAGTGGACAGCTACACTAGGAACATGCTTTCGCTCGTTATCATGGATGGGGAACTGGAGTGTAACTCTTTGACGACGAAGATCCTTCACACTGATTAAGGGAGCCATAACGTCCTTACAAAAATCCCATCTCTATTTATAAAGAGTTTTCCTATAAATTAGGGAAACCATTTTTACATCCTATATCAATTTATTATGTTTAGGCGAGTTTTTCAGATTCAAAATCTCCATCTCTATTTATAAAATGTGAACACAACCATTATTAGCATTGAATTACAACACATATAAGGACAGTCTGTGATATGATCAAAACATTTACGTCTATATCTTTTATATAAGATTAAAATTTAATTATTAAATTAATTTTTATTAATTTTACTAAATAATAAAAATTACAAAGTTTACATTTTCTTAAAAATTATTTTTGTAAAACAACTATTTAAATTTTATCAAAACAAAAATTATACATGTGACATCTTTATTAATAAAAAGTAACTGACATAGTATCAACGTCAGCAAAATTAGATAACATGACAGCTGATACGGCGACTCAAGTATAATTTCGCCAAAAAATGAACGATCCCTTATTACGTATCACACGTCAGGATACTAGATAATGGGTTTTTTTCGGCTAAAATATTAGATTATAAGACGGAAGAGTTCACAAAAGAAGTAAAAGAGAACACTTTAGCACATAAGCCGACTATTGAGTTTTAATGGCCAAAACAAAGACACTTGTTTCTTGAGCTATCCAAATGCACTAAAACCAGACAGAGCATCTAACTTGGAACTTGACAAGAGAGCCAGCCGACCGCAGAAACCTTCCACTTGTTTGACTGCAAAATAAGTGTGAAGAGACTTCAACGTAAGTGGCATTACCAGCAGATAATGACTTTGCAGAGATATTAATTAAATAAAGGCATACAGACATACACTCTGGAGTAGAATTCTAGTGAAAGCCGCCATCTCTGGGGCGATCGTAAGGAGCACGGCCATGCCTCTCTCCTCCTGAACCACCACGGCTGCCATCATCCCTGCTACGTCCTCCAGAGCGTTCCCCACTGCGATCAGGTCCATAGCGATCCCTACCACCATACCTGTCTTCTTTTGCACCATACCTGTCGTCCTTTGCACTGTATCTGTCGTCCTTTGAGCTGTACCTATCATCCTTCCCACCGTACCTGTCGTCCTTTGAGCTGTACCTATCATCCCTCGAGCTGTACCTTCCCCCACCACCACCACCTCTACCAGATTCATCAGGGCACTCCCTCGCAAAATGTCCGGGCTTGCCACACTTAAAGCAATCTCCACCACCTGAACCACCTCTCCCACCACCAGAGGGACGGCTACGGTCACGGTCATAGCCGCGATCACGATCACGATCACGGCTGCGGTCACCATCATGATCCCTACCGGAAGCACCCTGTGGCTGGGCTTTATCAACAGTGATAGTCCGGCCATCTAAATCCATCCCATTCATTGCTGCAATGGCTTCATCCATAGCTTTCTTCTCATCAAAAGTAACGAACCCGAAACCACGGGAACGCCCAGAAAACTTGTCAAGAACCACCTGTCAATATCAATGATAAGTCTAAGGCCGGAAACACGACTCAAAGAAGCAAGCAACTAAACAATTTACTAAAAAGACAGCTCCAACATCTCAGATCCTAATGCAGACAGCCACTAAAGAGAAGAGATAAATGGTTATACCTTAGCCTCAGTGAGGTGACCATACTTCTCAAAGGCATCTCTGAGTCCACGATCAGACGTTGCCCACGCAAGTCCACCAATGAAGCAACGGTACTCAGCTTCTTCAGACATCTTCTACCAACTGCCAAATTTTTGTCCGAAGAAAATAAATACGATTGATTACCCAGTAAGCTACATTGTAAGTTCCGTCAACAAGGAGCTACATAGAGAACTTTAGGACAATGATTCGCGAACTAAACCTGGTAAGAAGAAACATTACCAGAGAGAAAGAGAGAGAGCGGCGAAGATGAGATCTGATTGTGATTTGCTTCAAAACCCTAATTCCTGGAAAGCAGAGAGACGAGACCCAATCGTATACCTCTCGGGGGTACTTCCGTTATTTTATACTTTATTTAATCATTTAAATATATTAGGCCGTCTATTCAAACTAAATGGGCTTTTAATTGGGCCTAGGGTTTTAAGAGAGGTTTTAGCCGCCGTCGTCTTCCTCTTCTCAGGAAACAAGAGATGTGGTTTCTATGCGTCTTCTATCACAGGCTACTAGACTTCAGAAAGCCAGAGGTCGAGGCATTAGCCGAACTCTTCGGAGAAGATGAGTCTCTCCAATGGCGTCTCCCTGAGCATCACCACAACGATACTCCATTCCACTTCGTCCACCTTTCTTCCGAAGAAATCGCACAGAACATCGCTAAAAGAAGTAAGTATGACTCTTTCTTATCTTTCATCCTTTGTTTCGTTGTTTCTCACAAGAAAATGGTGTGTTAGTGTAGGCATATTGGTGAAAGGAATGTACGAGCTTTGGGGTGAAGGAACTTGCTACGAAGAGCTTAGAGACTCCATCGAAAGCTTCCCTGATTCTCGCAAGCTTCCGTTTCTCGCATCTGATTCGACATTCAGAATCTCCGTCGAAACTTTCGGAAAGGCTCTGACTTTCGATGAGCAGAGGGAGAGAATCAACTCACTTACTTACATCCCCTTCGAGGTAATGTTTCCCACTTTCCAAAGAAGGAAACTTTCTTGTTTCTCAATGGGGTTTAATCGTTTTTGCAGGGGAAGGTTAACTTGAAGAACGCGGATCACAACTTTTTTATAATGGAGATGGATGAGTCTGAAGAGAACAATGGGCTTCAACCCATTCTCCAGAGGAGGATCTTCTTTGGGAGGGAGGTTGGTTTTGCTGATAGGAAGCTGCTACCGACTTTTCAGCTCAAGTCTCGGACTTACCTTGGCCCGACTGCTATGGATGCTGAGATGGCTTTCTTAATGGCTAATCAAGCGAAAGCTGCTTCTGGGAGGCTTGTGTATGACCCTTTTGTTGGTACTGGGAGCATTCTCGTTTCTGCTGCACGTTTTGGTGCAATGACAATGGTTTGTATAAGCTCCCTTTTTACGGCTTATTGGATCTGAAAGTGATACAAGGGTGTTATTGCATTAGGGTGCAGATATTGATATCAGAGTAGTGCGTGATGGACGTGGTCCAGACTGTAATGTTTGGAGCAATTTCAAGCAGGTTGGTGCCTTTGCTTTTACTGAAATGTTTCTTTATTTCTTTCATATGGGATTCTACATCTATTATCTCTTATGCAGTATGGACTAGCTACGCCAGTTGCTTTACTTAGAATGGATAATAATCTTCCTCCTTGGCGTTCCGGGCTAAAGGAGGTAAGATACTCTCTCTCATTTCTTTGATTTTTATCTCTGGAATTTTGAGTGTAGATCATTAAGTTTTGTGTCTTTTGTATTCATTGGTTTAGTTATTTGATGCGATTATATGTGATCCACCATACGGGGTTCGAGCTGGTGGACGCAAATCCGGCGGCAGGAAAATCCTTAGAGGGACAGTGGATCCTTACACAGTCCCGGAAGACAAAAGAACAGATCACATTCCATCCACTGGAGCATATAGTCTAGTGGAGTGCGTTCATGATCTGCTTCACCTTGCTGCAAGAATGCTGGTGATGAAAGGCAGGCTCGTCTTTTTCTTCCCGGTTTTGAGAGATGAGAATGGCAGTGAGGTTAAGTTTCCAGAGCACCCGTGTTTCAAGTTGGTGGCTGTCTCGGAACAGATCTTGAGCTCGCGGTACAGTAGGGTTTTGCTAACTATGGTGAAAGTAGAGCCTTATAGTGAAGAGGTTAAAGAAGCTGCTCGTTTAATGCATGTAGAGTTTAGAGAGAATCATCTTAAGTGGTTAGAGGAAGGTAATATTCATTCCTCTGTGTTTAAACCTTCACAGATTCATGCTGATTCCAAAAGCTTTAAAGATCCTAAACCTAAGTACAGAGGGAAGTATGTCTAAGCAATTTGTTTTGTATTCTTTCTGTTGTATTTCGTTGGTTTATGTTAAACGCTGTACTTGTGTTACAAATAACTTTTTAGGGTTATTGGCAAATGAGTGGTGCAGAAAATACATAAGAAAAGAAAAGAGAGAGAAACATGATGCAAAAGTCTTAAATTATAACAGAGGTGACATTTTCTTGTGACGCACGTCTCCGCCAAACAGAAGACCTAAACAAAACAAAGATTTCTTCAAAATCTGGGGACTTTGGAGTAGCAATTAAACATCCCATGATGACAAAAAAAAAGTTAAACATCCCATGTTCTTCGTCTCCTTACCATCCTTCCCTAGACGAAGGCCTGTCGTAAAACCCTAGATTAGTATAATATTGATTCACCATTTTTTGGTTAAATTTGAACGTATGAGCCTAGATGCAAATAACATGGTTACCTGTTGCTGAAGAATCCACGCTCTTTAATTGCTTCCTCCTTGGAAGTTTCTTGGCTGATCATCCACGTGATCTAGGTCTTTCTGTTGACTCAAAACTCCTTAACTCATCTATTGAGATCCAGCCGGGGAATGTGTTCTTTCTGAATACGAACCAGTTCTGCCTGAACCTGACTTTGTCGTCCAACTCACGGGTTAGTAGTTCGAGACCTTTCTCTTTGCCACGTATAGTTTCATGGTGATTATTATCACTCCCTGGTTCTTGATCAGACTGCCTGATCTCTGGAGCAATGGTTTCCTTGTCCAGTTTTTTCCTTAGTTCTTCAGTCTCTTCCTTTTAACATCTTCTCTTCTTCTGTTTCTGGGCCTGTAAAAGAATGAAAAGAAATCAATATTCGGACAACTGCAGCAATAAAAAAATCCAGATGAACAAGGACCTGTCAACTCTGCGATGTTCGAGTTCCATATCCATCTTCCGCCAAGCAAAACTTCTCTAGGCTTCGCATCGCCAAAAGGATTCACCAGATTACTCAATCCTGAACTCTCAGACCTATTAGACTGAGCACTGGAAGGTCTGCTCGTTTGAGAACTTCCTTTCTTCAAGTTTTCGTGGCTCCGAAACCTAACGACGACGTTCCTCCTGAACACCACCTAAAGCCACTCCTCTTGACCAACGGTCAGGTTCACGGTTTGAATCACTGTAACCGGACCCAAATGTAGATGATCGAAGCGGGGGTTTGCCCCAATCATCAGCCCTCGAAGCTTGCGGAAAATCCGAAACCCTAGACTGATGATCCCCCCTCCTCTCATCATCAAACCCACCACCATAAGGTCTCCGTAAGAAGAGAAACCGCCGCCTAAGCGTCCAGGCTGCTGCATTTCATCCTCGGACCGTTGCCTAGGACCAGTGGGCAACTGAAGAATCTCTTGCTGCGTCAACCCAACGGAGCCTCTACCGGAAGTAAACTCAGACAAAGTCATCATCTTCTTCTTCTTCTTAGACTTGGCATTGCTCGCAGCCTCCTTCAAGCTCGGAAAACTCTCCACATCCGCCGCCGCCGCCGCTTGCTCTTCGTCGGCACGCTCAGCTTCGTCCGCCCACGCCCCGATTCCAATTCCGCCCCAGGGCTTCGACATCAGAATCTGAAAAGTTTCTCAGATCTGAAGAAAAGGAAGATGCTTTGAGAAAAAACAGAGAGATCTGTGTAATGATGGAACAGTGAAATTCAAATTCGGAAAGTGAGAAAGAAAAGATCTGGGTTTTGAGGGAAGGTTATTCAACCGAGGAAAACAGTTTAAAAAAAATAATTAATGGGCAAATCTCCAAAATAGCAACTTTCTAACTTTATATCACAAAAATAGTACTCAAAAACTAAAATGACCAAAATAGCATTTTCTCTTTTGAAAAATTTAATTTTTTTTTATTTTTCAAAATTTGAAATCTTATCTCCAAGACCTCACTTCTCAACTCTAAACCCTAAAACCTAAACTCTAAACCCTAAACCCTAAATTCTAAACCCTAAACCCCACCCCTTGAGTGCTATTTTTGTGACTTTTGGCCTTGAGTGCTAGTTTGGGAACAAAAACTTGATTTAGTGTTATTTTGATCTTTTTCTCATAATTAATGTTCTTACTATTTTTGATAAAATTTAATATCATTTAGATTTTGTGACCATTTGCAAAATACTGAATTTTTTTTCTATCGATTGAATTAATTTTATTTAATAATATTTTTATGTAAGCAAGATAAATGGTATAAAAATTTGTATTTTCTTAATTCAAGTACAAAAACTTTAAAAATCACTTAAGAGTATCTCCAATATACACTTCTATATTTTCCTCTAAAATAGAGATTTTTATTATAGAGGTGAAAATGCTCCAATGTATGTCTCTATAATAGAGTTCCTCTATTTTATAGAAAAATATAGAGAAAAACTACTTTTTACCTTTATATTTAGAGGTGGAAATAGCATATCTCTATATTTTCCCCTATAAATAGAGGAACTTTATTATAGAAGCATACATTGAAGCATTTTTCACCTCTATAATAGAGTTTCTCTATTTTAGAGAAAAATATAAAAATAGAAATATGGGTGGGTTGTAGATGGTCTAAGTGATACATAGGGAGTAATTACTAGGGGGCCATTAGGTAGATAACTAATCAAACGTTATTGAAAAACATGTTATTTGGAGACAAAAATATCATGTATAACTAATTTTATAAATTATAAAAAAAATGTTACATATGACAGTTTGTACATGATGATTTCTTATAATTTTTCTCATTAGTCTTACATTAATTAATTGCAGATTTGAAATCAATATATATCGGTGTAGAACTCCTCATGTTAAACTATTGGAACAATAATTAACTTATGTTGGAGTATATAATATAGTTTTGTTTGCTAATTATTATCATGAGCATTGTTATTAAAGCATAGTTTATACATAAACTCTGTTTTCATTAGATGAAACATTACACTCTATATGATGAAAAACGACGTCGTGAGTAGAAGGCAAAAGAACAGCCTGTTGATCTGATATAGTCATGCATGGCTACACTGGAGAACAAACAGAGCAGGACCATGAGATTCAACTTGAATCGTTATTGAATCTTTCGTTGGTCCGAAATCTTTACCGCTCCATATCTCGTGGCTCTTACAAGAAGCTTCTTCAAGATGCGTCTTGTTCTGAAGAGCCTTGGCAATGTCTGATATCTTAGCTGATACCGTCGTCTTCACCGGATTTAAGTTGAAAAAGGCGACGTATACTTCTCCTCTTCTTCCCGTGGCAATCCAAGAACGAACGCCATTGGAGCCAGCTCCCGCTGCTGCAGGAGATTGGTTATATCGTCAACGATTATTAAGGAGGATGTCAATTTTAAAAAAAATAAAAAAAAAAAAATTTAGTACTACTAACCTTTCACTGGATTTAACACGGCGCAAAGACCAGAGTAGCTGTTTTCTAGTGTTCCATTACTGTGGAGCTCCCACATCTGAAGATTATTATAGCGTTTGTCATAACGATATCAAAGTCAGATATAGGTCTGGCCGTTTTTACCCAAACGGAAGTTCTTATCTTAACCCAAATTGTAAAAACCAAAATCCGAACTGTTATAAAAATATCCAAACATGACTTAAGAGCTTAATACTTTACGATTTGGGTATAACCCCAACCGAACCAAAATCTGAATTAGGATTCGAACATATCCAAAATTAGTTAAATATGTTAATGTTTTTTATATGTTAAGGTAATTTAGATGTTTAGAGTATTTTAAAGATTTTTGTAGTTTGTTTTATTCGTTATTGTGAATAATATTTAGTTAGTTTAAGTAGTTTAACTAGTTTTTAGTTTGGGCAATTGTCAATAATAGCACCTTTTGAAGTTTATGTCACAAAAATAGCACTAGAAGGAGAAAGTCACAAAAATGACATTCATTAAAGGGTAAAATATCCATAATACCCTTGGTTTAAAATTAAATAAACAAACAAAAATAAATATAAATAAATAAAATAAAAATAAATAAAATAAAAAAAAAGAAATTTTTTTTATAGTTTCAGATTATATTTTTCAGATTCGAAATTTTTATAATTTTTTTTTGAATTTTTTTTTCGAAATTTTTTTTTAATTTTCTTTTTATAATTTAAAAATACTTTTTGAAACTGTTTTTAAAATTTTTATTTTTATTTTAGTATTTATTTTTTATAAAATTTTAAACCCTAATTCCAAAACCCCACCCCCTTAACTCTAAACCCTAAAGTTTGGATTAATTAACCCAAGGGGTATAAGTGTATATTTACCTCTTTAATGAAACCTATTTTTGTGACTTTGAGCCTTGAGTGCTACTTTGGAAACAAAAACTTAAAAACTTGGTTTGGTGCTATCTTAGTCTTTTTCTCTTTTAGTTTTAACAAAATATATTTCTAGGCGATTTTAGACATTGGTTATAATCCAATTAGAACTAAACCAGGAAGGAACTGAACCGAACCTAACCTAATAATTAGTAAAATCTGAATTGAACTTATGAGCATAATTTATGCAAATCAACCGAACCGAATCCTACTGCCCGAAAGCGCAAGCCTAGTCAGAGAGAGATAGATACTCGTTTGTAATACCTGGTTTGCGTCTAGCTTGCAAAGTGATAACGCACCGCGACTAAAGTCTTTAGAAGAGAGCTTTTGTCTTGAGGAAGCTCCTAAACAAGACTCTGCTTTATCATTTGTTTGTAAATGAAGCTTACCTTGATAGAGCTGGTTGTGTTCTATCTCCTCATTGCTGCACCAAACATGAAGCAGATAAAACTGTTTAACGGGCGTTTATGAAATGTAAAGCGAGTGGAAGAAAGAAAGAAAGAGACATACGAAGATAGAAGAGCTTTTCTGTTGTATAAGCAAAAGGGCTTCTCTGGTTTCTCGCCAGAGTATTGGTTCCAACAGATTTTTCCACTGTTCTTGTCTACAACGGACCAAGTGTTGGCTTTTGGTTCTTTGCAGCTAGTCAGACCAAAAGCAAGTTTGGTTTTAACGTTGTTGCCTATTGAATGATGAGGATTGTTGCTTGCCGCCGTGATGTAAAGAAACTGTAAAACAGCAAACAGGCAGATGTATGATAGTTTCAAAAAATGGACAAGTGAGTTTGAAGACTGGAGTTATGATTCTTCAGACCTCCATGTTGTTAGAGCTATAAGAATTGATTTCCAGAAGTGTAGGATTAGTGATGAGATTATAAGTCGCGTCATCAAGCTTTCTCACATCACCTCCAAACATGAG
Organism: Brassica napus; assembly: GCF_020379485.1. NCBI lineage: Eukaryota > Viridiplantae > Streptophyta > Magnoliopsida > Brassicales > Brassicaceae > Brassica > Brassica napus. The sequence goes on along the minus strand of NW_026016960.1, from coordinate 587 downwards.
AGGGGACTTTGCAATAGACCACAATGTCATCTGAATAGTAAACCAAAAGAGCCTAAGAGACATGCTTATAAACTATGAACTGGGAAGCTAGAGCTACACACCTGTGTCTTCTGTTCTTCAATAGTAAGATTACACGCTCGATGAGGTCCAAAGTTCGAACCTTAACCAAACATTAAGACATTACAACGTTAGTTAGAACAATCTTCAGAGTTAAGGATCTCATGAGTTTGTAAGCCAAACCTTGATCAGTAAGCCATCCAAGAGGTAACATATCTAAATCTGGCCATGATTTTCCTTGTAGACCTTGTGCACCGATCATACTAGACGCAGATAGATCCCTGTAAGAATAGCAAACTATAAGACATGAAAGATTTTCAGCTAAGTAATGCACACGACGAAGCTTTCACCTGGAGATATCGAAATGAGCCACAACGTCTCTCCATGTGTCCCAATCATCACCTGTTATTCTATACATGTTACCAACTGACTAACTACTTCTTAGCCATTGTAGGTGTCACACTCGTCCCTGGAGATATTGAGTACAAAACAGGCCGATCAAGCTCCTCAGAACTGCCAAATGAAAAACC
>NW_026016959.1:0-32587 GCF_020379485.1 Brassica napus | reverse complement strand
TTGCCTCGATCTCTTATTCCTCCCAAATACTGATGAAGTCCTTTCCCAACGAAGCTTGTTTCCCTCCCTCTGTCCAGTCCATACCACGGCCCAGTTCTCTGAATCTGTCTCTCCTCTTCTTCCTCCGCTTCGGGTTTGGGTTTGGCCTCGAACTCCCTCTACTTTAAGGTTTTCATCCCTAAAGTTCCGATCAACGAACACACTTACGCGCTGCAATTCAAAAGAACACTTCACACACAAGTTAGTAGACAACTAATCCCAACAGTCTACTAACAACAACCTAGCAATGCTAATCAAACAACCAGCAAAGCTAACCAGCAACCTAGCAATTCTAGATTCCACTATTTCAATCATAATTCCTTAACAATAAATCTTATTGCTGGACGTGACCGGTTTCCCTAATGTCCTTGTGACTCATTTTGACTCGATAATATTTTAAAACCGATTAAATCATGAGTTCCGGAAGCATGGACGAAACCATGCTCTGATACCACCTCTGTAACACCCCCGAACCGTCCTAGGCATAGGTCAACCCACCGGCCAACAATCAAACAAGAACATGACCGACGGACGACCCACACCAAGGGTTGGAGATGAAAGGCCAACGGCCAGCCAACAATCAAACAAGAACATGACTGACCGTCCAACCCAACACCATGGTCCGGAAGCGCTACGTGACGGTTAGGGACGATCCGGCCAGAGTCACAAAATTTACTCCCACGACCTCGACCAGTTCGTCCACTAACACGTCCCGCTGCGTCAAGGCACAAGGCTTTGGCACCCGTACCTAGAGTTAGCGTTTTCCGTTAGATCGAGGCCTAAAGCTTTTCAACCCGTACACGACCTAACGTTGTGTTAGACCGGACTAGTCAAATATCAGAGTACTCATGAAGCGCATATAAAACAATTACTTTTATTGATTTAAGAAATATTCATACATTGAATAATTCAAGACTGGGCCCGGCCTAATGCCAAATCGAGTCAACATAACACAATTCACAATACCGTTTACAAAAGGCATGAAAATCTACACCGGCGGTCCTAACGTCCAGCACCATGCTATCCAATCATCCTTACCTAAAGCGACCTGCAAAAAGGACAACGGAGTTGGATGAGTAATCTAGTATTACTCAGTGAGCTGGCGGCCTCTACCCGCACCTAGACTCTAACCCAGACAACCCAAAATAACAATCAATCTAGCCCTAGCATGCAATATAAGCTAAGGCTAAGCAAACCGTTACTAAGTTAGACTTGGCCTCCTGCCATAATCTAACTTCAAGTAACGGGAACCTGCATTTAAACAAGTCAACAACCAATCCCTAGTTAACCATATATACGCTTGAGTTCAGTACTCATGTAGTGTTAGACACTTAGACTATACAAGTATCATGAGCCGGTCGACCAACAATCAAACAAGAACATGATCGGCCACCAATGATACCGCATAGCTTTAATATCCACCACCCTTCACAAGCAATCCCTCAAACACATACAGGCCAACGTCAGGCCTACACTAACAAAAACACACCAAGCCTAATTCGGTACCTAAACCAGACTTAGGACTTAATGTCAGAACCTGCAAACAAAGCAATCAACAACCAAACCACAACAATAATAAGATAGTAACTACCAATGACTCGATCTTACTCGTAACACCGTATATCGGTGCTACATTAACTCGAGGGTTCCATAACCCTCTACGACACACTAACACAACACTCTAACCTGGGCCCTGGTGACTTCGTGTTCCTCCTCTCTATCGGCAATATCCTATCTCCCTACCACAAAGGCCAAAGAAGGACTTTCAACCGACCGCGGCCCACAGTCCTTCGGGTCACCGCGCGACAGTCCACAGTCCTTCGGGTCACTGCCACATTACACCGTCGTGTAATCACTCAGCCATAGGCCATGACCCCGTCTATCTGAGTCTTCCCGATCCAGCGAATAAGGGGTTTCCTTGAACCCGCTGAATACGAGGGCGAGGAAACACTAGTCCACCCAAAACATACCTAGCATGGGCGGGTTTCGCACCTGCTGTCGGCATAACACACACTCGACACAATTATCCAACCCAAAACTAAACAATATATAGGAGTCTACGAAATATCAACTAATACTCGTAGTCCAGCCTATATGGCATAGACCCGTAGTATCAACATCACAACCATGAGATCGGCCTATATGGCCAAGATCCCTAAACAACAACATTATCACTAAACAACTCAACCAGTTAGTCACTCCCTTACCAAGAAATGACTAACCTATCAACAAGATTAATTAAACGAACAAGCATTTAATTAATCTACTCAATCAATCTACTCAATCAAACCGTTACCCAGATAGTTCGGCCTCATGCTACGACACTATCTTTAAAGATAACGGGATCTGCACTCAACCATATCAACACGCAAGAATATAAACCATGATGCATCCTAGTCCTAGTCAGGTTATTATCTCAGTCTTAATTCCATTTCATCTCAGCTAGCCCTGCTAAACTGAGTCCGGTTTAATAAATAACCCCAAGGACTCTACCATGCAAGAATGTGAGCATTCTACTCTATATGAATACTCGATCTTCCCTAAGTTCCAAGTGGAACTCAAACAAAACCAACTCACAGTGTTCTAGGCGAGAAGTAGCTGGTTGATCGGAGAGGACTTGGCCAAAACCCGAGATGAACGTCTTGACTGGACTGGACTGAACTGATCTCGACTTGGACAGAACCTCGGCTTCACCATGAAGAAACTGACAGGCCTCGACAAACTGATCTGGACTCGGACAGAACTTCCTTTAGCTTCTGGACAGTTCTTCGGACTTCCCGGCGGAGTATCGAGCAGAACTTCGACTGATCTGAACCCGTAGAACTGAACTAACTCCGGACAGCATCTCCACTTGATCATCAAAGGAACTGAGTGGCCTGGACGAATTCAGTTGGACAGAACCGTCCCTAGGCGCTGACTCGAAATCAGTAGAGAACTGACCTCGAAAACTCTCTAAAATTCTCGAAATAGCTCGGAATCACTTCCTTTCTTTTTCTTCTCTCTCCTCACGTTTTTTAACTTGGTTTGGACAGGTCTGGATGTGAATAAATGAGCTGGGTCGTGGGGTATTTATAGGAGACATCAGCCAATCAGCTTCAGGTTGGTGGCAGCCCGTGTGTCGCTTCGCATGGCTCCGGACGCATGCGCGGCGGCACCTCGTGCTCCACATGTCAGGCTGCATGTCCAGGACACATGCAGGACGCCACCACTCCTCCCAATGTCAGGATGCATGCCTGGAGTGCATGCAAGAAGCCACACCAGTACACACATGTCGATCAGCATGCTTCGGTTGCATGCGCGGAGACACCTCGTGCTTGGTCGATCCACCTCGTGCTTCTACATGTCAGGCTGCATGTACAGCTTCCATGCATGGCGACACCTCGAGCTTCTGGAGACACTCAGCTTGTTAGATGCTTGACACCACGTTCTGCACCCATGCAACGAGCCACACTCGAGCTTCGCGGTCGGTTTACGCGATTTTTTACCCTTCCGGCAAATTTTCTGACCCTTGATCAATCCCGAATATTTTTTCCCGCTCCCGTTCTGATGCTCTAAATATTTTTAATAGACTCCAGATGAATTCTGATATCCTGTAAAAATATTTCCCGAGCCTCCGGCTTCTCGAAGAATTCCATAATACCGAAATTAGGGTTTTTGCCCGATTTCGGGTTTTCTCCGTCGTGCTTCGATCCCGTCGTGCTTGCTTCCCGTCCTGCTTAATTCCCGTCCTGCTTCCAACTTATTATGTCTCCAGAATAATATTTTACTGATACGAAGATTTTCCGAGAAAACTTCGTAATGAAGAAACGTCGGTCTTCAAAACGTCGAGCTTCTGAAACGTCGTGCTTCCAAAATGTTATGCTTCCAAAACTTTCGTCTGATCAATCTAAGACATCTTCTAACTATGGTCGAGCAGCTTATTCGACTCATAGTTCCCTCGCAAACAATTCTTCTCGACAACCTCGTTCTTCGAATTTGCCGATCGATCCTTACCGCCCGCGGTTCGACCACCAAGTTGATGTTCGACCAGTCTTCTCTTTTCTTCGAATCATGTCAAGTTTTATGTGATCAAAACTCAACATTCCTCCTGATACTTAGACTCCCAAATGCTCGGCTCCACATTCATTTTTTTTTTTTTTTTTTTTTTTTTTTAATCCCGAAGGGCGGGTTATCACAATCCCACTTTCAAATCAGGTGATCCCAGTTTTCCTGTTTGGGAATATGACAACTTCTTTGTCATTCTAATCAAACCAGGATAAATCGCGATGTAAGAAGCTTGATTTTGATACATAAAGTAGTGGAAAATCATTAGGAAGTGGAATAAATCTCATAGGATTAGGATGAAGAAGCTATCCCATTTTCAAATCAGGTGATCCCAGTTTTCCTATTTGGGAATATGACAACTTCTTTGTCATTCTAATCAAACCAGGATGAATCACGATGTAAGAAGCTTGATTTTGATACATAAAGTAGTGGAGAATCATTAGGAATTGGAATAAATCTAATAGGAGTTAGGATGAAGAAGCTATCCCACTTTCAAATCAGGTGATCCCAGTTTTCCTGTTTGGGAATATGACAACTTCTTTGTCATTCTAATCAAACCAGGAAGAATCGCGATGTAAGAAGCTTGATTTTGATACATAAAGTAGTGGAGAATCATTAGGAAGTGGAATAAATCTCATAAGAGTTAGGATGAAGAATCTATCCCACTTTCAAATCAGGTGATCCCAGTTTTCCTGTTTGGGAACATGACAACTTCTTTGTCATTCTAATCAAACCAGGATGAATCGTGATGTAAGAAGCTTGATTTTGATACATAAAGTAGTGGAGAATCATTAGGAAGTGGAATAAATCTCATAGGAGTTAGGATGAAGAAGCTATCCCACTTTCAAATCAGGTGATCCCAGTTTTCCTGTTTGGGAATATGACAACTTCTTTGTCATTCTAATCAAACCAGGATGAATCGCGATGTAAGAAGCATGATTTTGATACATAAAGTAGTGGAGAATCATTAGGAAGTGGAATAAATCTAATAAGAGTTAGGATGAAGAAGCTATCCCACTTTCAAATCAGGTGATCCCAGTTTTCCGTTTGGGAATAGGACAACTTCTTTGTCATTCTAATCAAACCTGGAAGAATCGCGATGTCAGAAGCTTGATTTTGATACATAAAGTAGTGGAGAATCACGAGGAAGTGGAATAAATCTCATAGGAGTTAGGATGAAGTAAGCTATCCCACTTTCAAATCAGGTAGCCCAGTTTCCCGTTTGGGAACAAGACAACTTCTTTGTCATTTAATCAAACCAGGAAGAATCGCGATGTCAGAAGCTTGATTTGATACATAAAGTAGTGGAGAATCACGAGGAAGTGGAATAAATCTCATAGGAGTTAGGATGAAGTAAGCTATCCCTCTTTCAAATCAGGTGATCCCAGTTTTCCTATTTGGGAATATGACAACTTCTTTGTCATTCTAATCAAACCAGGATGAATCACGATGTAAGAAGCTTGATTTTGATACATAAAGTAGTGGAGAATCATTAGGAATTGGAATAAATCTAATAGGAGTTAGGATGAAGAAGCTATCCCACTTTCAAATCAGGTGATCCCAGTTTTCCCGTTTGGAAATAGGACATCTTCTTTGTCATTCAAATCAAACCTGGAAGAATCGCGATGTCAGAAGCTTGATTTTAATACATAAAGTAGTGGAGAATCATTTAGGAAGTGGAATAAATCTAATAGGAGTTAGGATGAAGAAGCTATCCCACTTTCAAATCAGGTGATCCCAGTTTTCATGTTTGGGAATATGACAACTTCTTTGTCATGCTAATCAAACCAGGATGAATCGCGATGTAAGAAGCTTTATTTTGATACATAAAGTAGTCTAGAATCATTAGGAAGTGGAATAAATCTAATAGGAGTTAGGATGAAGAAGCTATCCCACTTTCAAATCAGGTGATCCCAATTTTCCCGTTTGGAAATAGGACATCTTCTTTGTCATTCAAATCAAACCTGGAAGAATCCCGATGTCAGAAGCTTGATTTTGATACATAAAGTAGTGGAGAATCATTAGGAAGTGGAATAAATCTCATAGGAGTTAGGATGAAGTAAGCTATCCCACTTTCAAATCAGGTGATCCCAGTTTCCCCGTTTGGGAATAGGACAACTTCTTTGTCATTCTAATCAAACAAGGAAGAATCACGAAGTCAGAAGCTTGATTTTGATACATAAAGTAGTGGAGAATCACGAGGAAGTGGAATAAATCTCATAGGAGTTAGGATGAAGTAAGCTATCCCACTTTCAAATCAGGTGATCCCAGTTTTCCTGTTTGGGAATATGACAACTTCTTTGTCATTCTAATCAAACCAGGATGAATCACGATGTAAGAAGCTTGATTTTGATACATAAACTAGTGGAGAATCATTAGGAATTGGAATAAATCTCATAGGAGTTAGGATGAAGAAGCTATCCCACTTTCAAATCAGGTGATCCCAGTTTTCCTATTTGGGAATATGACAACTTCTTTGTCATTCTAATCAAACCAGGATGAATCACGATGTAAGAAGTTTCATTTTGATACATAAAGTAGTGGAGAATCATTTAGGAAGTGGAATAAATCTAATAGGAGTTAGGATGAAGAAGCTATCCCACTTTCAAATCAGGTGATCCCAGTTTTCCTATTTGGGAATATGACAACTTCTATGTCATTCTAATCAAACCAGGATGAATCGCGATGTAAGAAGTTTGATTTTGATACATAAAGTAGTGGAAAATCATTAGGAAGTGGAATAAATCTCATAGGAGTTAGGATGAAGTAAGCTATCCCACTTTCAAATCAGGTGATGCCAGTTTTCCCGTTTGGGAATAGGACAACTTCTTTGTCATTCTAATCAAACCAGGAAGAATCGCGATGTCAGAAGCTTGATTTTAATACATAAAGTAGTGGAGAATCATGATGAAGTGGAATAAATCTCATAGAAGTTAGGATGAAGTAAGCTATCCCACTTTCAAATCAGGTGATCCCAGTTTTCCTGTTTGGGAATATGACAACTTCTTTGTCATTCTAATCAAACCAGGATGAATCACGATGTAAGAAGCTTGATTTTGATACATAAAGTAGTGGAGAATCACGAGGAATTGGAATAAATCTCATAGGAGTTAGGATGAAGAAGCTATCCCACTTTCAAATCAGGTGATCCCAGTTTTCCTGTTTGGGAATATGACAACTTCTTTGTCATTCTAATCAAACCAGGATGAATCGCGATGTAAGAAGCATGATTTTGATACATAAAGTAGTGGAGAATCATTAAGAAGTGGAATAAATCTAATAGGAGTTAGGATGAAGAAGCTATCCCACTTTCAAATCAGGTGATCCCAGTTTTCCTGTTTGGGAATATGACAACTTCTTTGTCATTCTAATCAAACCTAGAAGAATCGCGATGTAAGAAGCATGATTTTGATACATAAAGTAGTGGAGAATCATTAGGAAGTGGAATAAATCTAATAAGAGTTAGGATGAAGAAGCTATCCCACTTTCAAATCAGGTGATGCCAGTTTTCCCGTTTGGGAATAGGACAACTTCTTTGTCATTCTAATCAAACCAGGAAGAATCGCGATGTCAGAAGCTTGATTTTAATACATAAAGTAGTGGAGAATCACGAGGAAGTGGAATAAATCTCATAGGAGTTAGGATGAAGAAGCTATCCCACTTTCAAATCAGGTGATCCCAGTTTTCCTGTTTGGGAATATGACAACTTCTTTGTCATTCTAATCAAACCAGGATGAATCACGATGTAAGAAGCTTGATTTTGATACATAGAGTAGTGTAGAATCATTAGGAATTGGAATAAATCTCATAGGAGTTAGGATGAAGAAGCTATCCCACTTTCAAATCAGGTGATCCCAGTTTTCATGTTTGGGAATATGACAACTTCTTTGTCATGCTAATCAAACCAGGATGAATCGCGATGTAAGAAGCTTTATTTTGATACATAAAGTAGTCTAGAATCATTAGGAAGTGGAATAAATCTAATAGGAGTTAGGATGAAGAAGCTATCCCACTTTCAAATCAGGTGATCCCAATTTTCCCGTTTGGAAATAGGACATCTTCTTTGTCATTCAAATCAAACCTGGAAGAATCGCGATGTCAGAAGCTTGATTTTGATACATAAAGTAGTGGAGAATCATTAGGAAGTGGAATAAATCTCATAGGAGTTAGGATGAAGTAAGCTATCCCACTTTCAAATCAGGTGATCCCAGTTTCCCCGTTTGGGAATAGGACAACTTCTTTGTCATTCTAATCAAACAAGGAAGAATCACGATGTCAGAAGCTTGATTTTGATACATAAAGTAGTGGAGAATCACGAGAAAGTGGAATAAATCTCATAGGAGTTAGGATGAAGTAAGCTATCCCACTTTCAAATCAGGTGATCCCAGTTTTCCTGTTTGGGAATATGACAACTTCTTTGTCATTCTAATCAAACCAGGATGAATCACGATGTAAGAAGCTTGATTTTGATACATAAACTAGTGGAGAATCATTAGGAATTGGAATAAATCTCATAGGAGTTAGGATGAAGAAGCTATCCCACTTTCAAATCAGGTGATCCCAGTTTTCCTATTTGGGAATATGACAACTTCTTTGTCATTCTAATCAAACCAGGATGAATCACGATGTAAGAAGTTTCATTTTGATACATAAAGTAGTGGAGAATCATTTAGGAAGTGGAATAAATCTAATAGGAGTTAGGATGAAGAAGCTATCCCACTTTCAAATCAGGTGATCCCAGTTTTCCTATTTGGGAATATGACAACTTCTATGTCATTCTAATCGAACCAGGATGAATCGCGATGTAAGAAGTTTGATTTTGATACATAAAGTAGTGGAGAATCATTTAGGAAGTGGAATTAATCTAATAGGAGTTAGGATGAAGAAGCTATCCCACTTTCAAATCTGGTGATCCCAATTTTCCCGTTTGGGAATAGGACAACTTCTTTGTCATTCTAATCAAACCAGGAAGAATCGCGATGTCAGAAGCTTGATTTTGAAACATAAAGTAGTGGAGAATCACGAGGAAGTGGAATAAATCTCATAGGAGTTAGGATGAAGTAAGCTATCCCACTTTCAAATCAGGTGATACCAGTTTTCCTGTTTGGGAATATGAACACTTCTTTGTCATTCTAATCAAACCAAGATGAATCGCGTTGTAAGAAGCTTGATTTTTATACATAAAAGACTGGAGAATCACCAGGAAGTTGAATAAATTTCATAGGAGTTAGGATAAAGAAGCTATCCCACTTTCAAATCAGGTGATCCTAGTTTTCTTGTTTGGGAATATGACAACTTATTTGTCATTCCAATCAAAACAGGAAGAATCGCCTTGTAAAAGCTTGATTTTGATACATAAAGTAGTGGAGAATCATTAGGAAGTGGAATAAATCTCATAGGAGTTAGGATGAAGAAGCTATCCCACTTTCAAATCAAGTGATCTCAGTTTTCCCGTTTGGGAATAGGACAACTTCTTTGTCATTCTAATCAAACCAGGAAGAATCGCGATGTCAGAAGCTTGATTTTGATACATAAAGTAGTGGAGAATCACGAGGAAGTGGAATAAATCTCATAGGAGTTAGGATGAAGTAAGCTATCCCACTTTCAAATCAGGTGATCCCAGTTTTCCTATTTGGGAATAAGACAACTTCTTTGTCATTCTAATCAAACCTGGATAAATCGTGATGTAAGAAGCTTGATTTTGATACATAAAGTAGTGGAGAATCATTAGGAAGTGGAATAAATCTCATAGGAGTTAGGATGAAGAAACTATCCCACTTTCAAATCAGGTGATCCCAGTTTTCATGTTTGGGAATATGACAACTTCTTTGTCATTCTAATCAAACCAGGATAAATGGCGATGTAAGAAGCTTGATTTTGATACATAAAGTAGTGGAAAATCATTAGGAAGTGGAATAAATCTCATAGGAGTTAGGATGAAGTAAGCTATCCCACTTTCAAATCAGGTGATGCCAGTTTTCCCGTTTGGGAATAGGACAACTTCTTTGTCATTCTAATCAAACCAGGAAGAATCGCGATGTCAGAAGCTTGATTTTAATACATAAAGTAGTGGAGAATCATGAGGAAGTGGAATAAATCTCATAGGAGTTAGGATGAAGTAAGCTATCCCACTTTCAAATCAGGTGATCCCAGTTTTCCTGTTTGGGAATATGACAACTTCTTTGTCATTCTAACCAAACCAGGATGAATCACGATGTAAGAAGCTTGATTTTGATACATAAAGTAGTGGAGAATCACGAGGAATTGGAATAAATCTCATAGGGGTTAGGATGAAGAATCTATCCCACTTTCAAATTAGGTGATCCCAGTTTTCCTGTTTGGGAATATGACAACTTCTTTGTCATTCTAATCAAACCAGGATGAATCGCGATGTAAGAAGCATGATTTTGATACATAAAGTAGTGGAGAATCATTAGGAAGTGGAATAAATCTCATAGGAGTTAGGATGAAGAAGCTATCCCACTTTCAAATCAGGTGATCCCAGTTTTCCTGTTTGGGAATATGACAACTTCTTTGTCATTCTAATCAAACCTAAAAGAATCGCGATGTAAGAAGCATGATTTTGATACATAAAGTAGTGGAGAATCATTAGGAAGTGGAATAAATCTAATAAGAGTTAGGATGAAGAAGCTATCCCACTTTCAAATCAGGTGATGCCAGTTTTCCCGTTTGGGAATAGGACAACTTCTTTGTCATTCTAATCAAACAAGGAAGAATCGCGATGTCAGAAGCTTGATTTTAATACATAAAGTAGTGGAGAATCACGAGGAAGTGGAATAAATCTCATAGGAGTTAGGATGAAGAAGCTATCCCACTTTCAAATAAGGTGATCCCAGTTTTCCTGTTTGGGAATATGACAACTTCTTTGTCATTCTAATCAAACCAGGATGAATCACGATGTAAGAAGCTTGATTTTGATAAATAGAGTAGTGGAGAATCCTTAGGAATTGGAATAAATCTCATAGGAGTTAGGATGAAGAAGCTATCCCACTTTCAAATCAGGTGATCCCAGTTTTCATGTTTGGGAATATGACAACTTCTTTGTCATTCTAATCAAACCAGGATGAATCGCGATGTAAGAAGCTTTATTTTGATACATAAAGTAGTGGAGAATCATTAGGAAGTGGAATAAATCTAATAGGAGTTAGGATGAAGAAGCTATCCCACTTTCAAATCAGGTGATCCCAATTTTCCCGTTTGGAAATAGGACATCTTCTTTGTCATTCAAATCAAACCTGGAAGAATCGCGATGTCAGAAGCTTGATTTTAATACATAAAGTAGTGGAGAATCACGAGGAAGTGGAATAAATCTCATAGGAGTTAGGATGAAGAAGCTATCTCACTTTCAAATCAGGTGATCCCAGTTTTCCTGTTTGGGAATATGACAACTTCTTTGTCATTCTAATAAAACCAGGATGAATCGCGATGTAAGAAGCTTGATTTTGATACATAAAGTAGTGGAGAATCATTAGGAAGTAGAATAAATCTCATAGGAGTTAGGATGAAGAAGCTATCCCTGTAACACCCCCGAACCGTCCTAGGCATATGTCAACCCACCGGCCAACAATCAAACAAGAACATGACCGACGGACGACCCACACCAAGGGTTGGAGATGAAAGGCCAACCGGCCAGCCAACAATCAAACAAGAACATGACTGACCGTCCAACCCAACACCATGGTCCGGAAGCGCTACGTGACGGGTTAGGGACGATCCGGCCAGAGTCACAAAATTTACTCCACGACCTCGACCAGTTCGTCCACTAACACGTCCCGCTGCGTCAAGGCACAAGGCTTGGCAACCCGTACCTAGAGTTAGCGTTTTCCGTTAGATCGAGGCCTAAAGCTTTTCAACCCGTACCACGACCTAACGTTGTGTTAGACCGGACTAGTCAAATATCAGAGTACTCATGAAGCGCATATAAAACAATTACTTTTATTGATTTAAGAAATATTCATACATTGAATAATTCAAGACTGGGCCCGGCCTAATGCCAAATCGAGTCAACATAACACAATTCACAATACCGTTTACAAAAGGCATGAAAATCTACACCGGCGGTCCTAACGTCCAGCACCATGCTATCCAATCATCCTTACCTAAAGCGACCTGCAAAAAGGACAACGGAGTTGGATGAGTAATCTAGTATTACTCAGTGAGCTGGCGGCCTCTACCCGCAACCTAGACTCTAACCCAGACAACCCAAAATAACAATCAATCTAGCCCTAGCATGCAATATAAGCTAAGGCTAAGCAAACCGTTACTAAGTTAGACTTGGCCTCCTGCCATAATCTAACTTCAAGTAACGGGAACCTGCATTTAAACAAGTCAACAACCAATCCCTAGTTAACCATATATACGCTTGAGTTCAGTACTCATGTAGTGTTAGACACTTAGACTATACAAGTATCATGAGCCGGTCGACCAACAATCAAACAAGAACATGATCGGCCAACCAATGATACCGCATAGCTTTAATATCCACCACCCTTCACAAGCAATCCCTCAAACACATACAGGCCAACGTCAGGCCTACACTAACAAAATACACACCAAGCCTAATCCGGTACCTAAACCAGACTTAGGACTTAATGTCAGAACCTGCAAACAAAGCAATCAACAACCACAACCACAACAATAATAAGATAGTAACTACCAATGACTCGATCTTACTCGTAACACCGTATATCGGTGCTACATTAACTCGAGGGTTCCATAACCCTCTACGACACACTAACACAACACTCTAACCTGGGCCCTGGTGACTTCGTGTTCCTCCTCTCTATCGGCAATATCCTATCTCCCTACCACAAAGGCCAAAAGAAGGAACTTTCAACCGACCGCGGCCCACAGTCCTTCGGGTCACCGCGCGACAGCCCACAGTCCTTCGGGTCACTGCCACATTACACCGTCGTGTAATCACTCAGCCATAGGCCATGACCCCGTCTATCTGAGTCTTCCCGATCCAACGAATAAGGGGTTTCCTTGAACCCGCTGAATACGAGGGCGAGGAAACACTAGTCCACCCCAAAACATACCTAGCATGGGCGGGTTTCGCACCTGCTGTCGGCATAACACACACTCGACACAAGACTCCAACCCAAAACTAAACAATATATAGGAGTCTACGAAAATATCAACTAATACTCGTAGTCCAGCCTATATGGCATAGGACCCGTAGTATCACCATCACAACCATGAGATCGGCCTATATGGCCAAGATCCCTAAACAACAACATTATCACTAAACAACTAACCAGTTAGTCACTCCCTTACCAAGAGATGACTAACCTCATTCAACAAGATTAATTAAACGAACAAGCATTTAATTAAATCTACTCAATCAATCTACTCAATCAAACCGTTACCCAGATAGTTCGGCCTCATGCTACGACACTATCTTTAAAGATAACGGGAATCTGCACTCAACCATATCAACACGCAAGAATATAAACCATGATGCATCCTAGTCCTAGTCAGGTTATTATCTCAGTCTTAATTCCATTTCATCTCAGCTAGCCCGTGCTAAACTGAGTCCGGTTTAATAAATAACCCCAAGGACTCTACCATGCAAGAATGTGAGCATTCTACTCTATATGAATACTCGATCTTACCTAAGTTCCAAGTGGAACTCAAACAAAACCAACTCACAGTGTTCTAGGCGAGAAGTAGCTGGTTGATCGGAGAGGACTTGGCCAAAACCCAGATGAACGACTTGACTGGACTGGACTGAACTGATCTCGACTTGGACAGAACCTCGGCTTCACCATGAAGAAACTGACAGGCCTCGACAAACTGATCTGGACTCGGACAGAACCTCCTTTAGCTTCTGGACAGTTCTTCGGACTTTCCGGCGGAGTATCGAGCAGAACTTCGACTGATCTGAACCCGTAGAACTGAACTAACTCCGGACAGCATCTCCACTTGATCATCAAAGGAACTGAGTGGCCTGGACGAATTCAGTTGGACAGAACCGTCCCTAGGCGCTGACTCGAAATCAGTAGAGAACTGACCTCGAAAACTCTCTAAAATTCTCGAAATAGCTCGGAATCACTTCCTTTCTTTTTCTACTTCTCTCTCACGTTTTTAACTTGGTTTGGACAGGTCTGGATGTGAATAAATGAGCTGGGGTCGTGGGGTATTTATAGGAGACACCAGCCAATCAGCTTCAGGTTGGTGGCAGCCCGTGTGTCGCTTCGCATGGCTCCGGACGCATGCGCGGCGGCACCTCGTGCTCCACATGTCAGGCTGCATGTCCAGGACACATGCAGGACGCCACCACTCCTCCCACATGTCAGGATGCATGCCTGGAGTGCATGCAAGAAGCCACACCAGTACACACATGTCGATCAGCATGCTTCGGTTGCATGCGCGGAGACACCTCGTGCTTGGTCGATCCACCTCGTGCTTCTACATGTCAGGCTGCATGTACAGCTTCCATGCACGGCGACACCTCGAGCTTCTGGAGACACTCAGCTTGTTAGATGCTTGACACCACGTTCTGAACCCATGCAACGAGCCACCTCGAGCTTCTCGGTCGGTTTACGCGATTTTTTACCCTTCCGGCAAATTTCTGACCCTTGATCAATCCCGAATATTTTTCCGCTCCCGTTCTGATGCTCTAAATATTTTTAATAGACTCCAGATGAATTCTGATATCCTGTAAAAATATTTCCCGAGCCTCCGGCTTCCTCGAAGAATTCCATAATACCGAAATTAGGGTTTTTGCCCGATTTCGGGTTTTCTCCGTCGTGCTTCGATCCCGTCGTGCTTGCTTCCCGTCCTGCTTAATTCCCGTCCTGCTTCCAACTTATTATGTCTCCAGAATAATATTTTACTGATACGAAGATTTTCCGAGAAAACTTCGTAATGAAGAAACGTCGGTCTTCAAAACGTCGAGCTTCTGAAACGTCGTGCTTCCAAAAATGTTATGCTTCCAAAACTTTCGTCTGATCAATCTAAGACATCTTCTAACTATGGTCGAGCAGCTTATTCGACTCATAGTTCCCTCGCAAACAATTCTTCGACCACCTCGTTGATGTTCGACCAGTCTTCTCTTTTCTTCGAATCATGTCAAGTTTTATGTGATCAAAACTCAACATTCCTCCTGATACTTAGACTCCCAAATGCTCGGCTCCACATTCATTTTTTTTTTTTTTTTTTTTTTTTTTTTAATCCCGAAGGGCGGGTTATCACATTCTCCCCTCCTTAATAGAATTCGTCCTCGAATTCTTAGTTGCGCAATTGCTTAGCTTCACGAAATGTTCCTCCTTGATGTGTAGTGATGATGTTCAGCTTTTGAATAACTTCGTCTTGCGGTCTTGGTCATAAGATATGGTTCTTTGCTGGCTCGCCTTTCTTTCGGTTTCTTTGGGTCTCCATAAACACTTTGGATTTTGAACGTGCTCCACCTTGATAACAACTCTTCCATAACTCCTCATTACATAACTTTGTCTTGATCACTAGATGTGCTTCTTTATCGGTTGGCCTTAGATATCTCCCCTTGATTTCTTCAGTCTTCTTCTAGATTTTCTGATTCTGAACTCGCTCCATCTTAATACATCTCCATGCATTTCCTCGGTCTTGAATCCTTTCATTTCTTCACTTCTTGATTTCTCATGCTTCACTTAATCTCAACTCGTCTTCATAACTCTTTACTTTGCTTGCCCATGTCTCTTTGTGTATACTGTCTAAAGTCGCCATAATCGTCTTTATATCTCTTCACTCTGCCTTTCACTGTCCCTTGAGTGTCCTTCCCAATGTCACCACAATCATCTTCATAAATCTTCACTTGAATGATCACTGCGTCTTCTTCTTAGTTTTTACTTTGCTGCCCAACTAATTTCCCATGATACGATCTTGCCAATCTGCGCCTCTGATTACTCCAACCATTTCCTCGATCTCTTATTTCCCAGATACTGATGAAGTCCTTTCCCAACGAAGTCTTGTTTCCTCCCATCTGTCCAGTCCATACCACAGCCCAGTTCTCTGAATCTGTCTCTCCTCTTCCGCTTCGGGTTTGGGTTTGGCCTCGAACTCCCTCTACTTTAAGGTTTTCATCCCTTAAAGTTCCGATCAACGAACACACTTACTCGCTGCAATTCAAAAGAACACTTCACACACAAGTTAGTAGACAACTAATCCCAACAGTCTACTAACAACAACCTAGCAATGCTAATCAAACAACCTAGCAATGCTAACCAGCAACCTAGCAATTCTAGATTCCACTATTTCAATCATAATTCCTTAAACAATAAATCTTATTGCTGGACGTGACCGGTTTCCCTAATGTCTTTTGTGACTCATTTTGACTCGATAAATATTTAAAACCGATTAAATCATGAGTTCCGGAAGCATGGACGAAACCATGCTCTGATACCACCTCTGTAACACCCCCGAACCGTCCTAGGCATAGGTCAACCCACCGGCCAACAATCAAACAAGAACATGACCGACGGACGACCCACACCAAGGGTTGGAGATGAAAGGCCAACCGGCCAGCCAACAATCAAACAAGAACATGACTGACCGTCCAACCCAACACCATGGTCCGGAAGCGCTACGTGACGGGTTAGGGACGATCCGGCCAGAGTCACAAAATTTACTCCACGACCTCGACCAGTTCGTCCACTAACACGTCCCGCTGCGTCAAGGCACAAGGCTTGGCAACCCGTACCTAGAGTTAGCGTTTTCCGTTAGATCGAGGCCTAAAGCTTTTCAACCCGTACCACGACCTAACGTTGTGTTAGACCGGACTAGTCAAATATCAGAGTACTCATGAAGCGCATATAAAACAATTACTTTTATTGATTTAAGAAATATTCATACATTGAATAATTCAAGACTGGGCCCGGCCTAATGCCAAATCGAGTCAACATAACACAATTCACAATACCGTTTACAAAAGGCATGAAAATCTACACCGGCGGTCCTAACGTCCAGCACCATGCTATCCAATCATCCTTACCTAAAGCGACCTGCAAAAAGGACAACGGAGTTGGATGAGTAATCTAGTATTACTCAGTGAGCTGGCGGCCTCTACCCGCAACCTAGACTCTAACCCAGACAACCCAAAATAACAATCAATCTAGCCCTAGCATGCAATATAAGCTAAGGCTAAGCAAACCGTTACTAAGTTAGACTTGGCCTCCTGCCATAATCTAACTTCAAGTAACGGGAACCTGCATTTAAACAAGTCAACAACCAATCCCTAGTTAACCATATATACGCTTGAGTTCAGTACTCATGTAGTGTTAGACACTTAGACTATACAAGTATCATGAGCCGGTCGACCAACAATCAAACAAGAACATGATCGGCCAACCAATGATACCGCATAGCTTTAATATCCACCACCCTTCACAAGCAATCCCTCAAACACATACAGGCCAACGTCAGGCCTACACTAACAAAATACACACCAAGCCTAATCCGGTACCTAAACCAGACTTAGGACTTAATGTCAGAACCTGCAAACAAAGCAATCAACAACCACAACCACAACAATAATAAGATAGTAACTACCAATGACTCGATCTTACTCGTAACACCGTATATCGGTGCTACATTAACTCGAGGGTTCCATAACCCTCTACGACACACTAACACAACACTCTAACCTGGGCCCTGGTGACTTCGTGTTCCTCCTCTCTATCGGCAATATCCTATCTCCCTACCACAAAGGCCAAAAGAAGGAACTTTCAACCGACCGCGGCCCACAGTCCTTCGGGTCACCGCGCGACAGCCCACAGTCCTTCGGGTCACTGCCACATTACACCGTCGTGTAATCACTCAGCCATAGGCCATGACCCCGTCTATCTGAGTCTTCCCGATCCAGCGAATAAGGGGTTTCCTTGAACCCGCTGAATACGAGGGCGAGGAAACACTAGTCCACCCCAAAACATACCTAGCATGGGCGGGTTTCGCACCTGCTGTCGGCATAACACACACTCGACACAAGACTCCAACCCAAAACTAAACAATATATAGGAGTCTACGAAAATATCAACTAATACTCGTAGTCCAGCCTATATGGCATAGGACCCGTAGTATCAACATCACAACCATGAGATCGGCCTATATGGCCAAGATCCCTAAACAACAACATTATCACTAAACAACTCAACCAGTTAGTCACTCCCTTACCAAGAGATGACTAACCTCAATCAACAAGATTAATTAAACGAGCAAGCATTTAATTAAATCTACTCAATCAATCTACTCAATCAAACCGTTACCCAGATAGTTCGGCCTCATGCTACGACACTATCTTTAAAGATAACGGGAATCTGCACTCAACCATATCAACACGCAAGAATATAAACCATGATGCATCCTAGTCCTAGTCAGGTTATTATCTCAGTCTTAATTCCATTTCATCTCAGCTAGCCCGTGCTAAACTGAGTCCGGTTTAATAAATAACCCCAAGGACTCTACCATGCAAGAATGTGAGCATTCTACTCTATATGAATACTCGATCTTACCTAAGTTCCAAGTGGAACTCAAACAAAACCAACTCACAGTGTTCTAGGCGAGAAGTAGCTGGTTGATCGGAGAGGACTTGGCCAAAACCCAGATGAACGACTTGACTGGACTGGACTGAACTGATCTCGACTTGGACAGAACCTCGGCTTCACCATGAAGAAACTGACAGGCCTCGACAAACTGATCTGGACTCGGACAGAACCTCCTTTAGCTTCTGGACAGTTCTTCGGACTTCCCGGCGGAGTATCGAGCAGAACTTCGACTGATCTGAACCCGTAGAACTGAACTAACTCCGGACAGCATCTCCACTTGATCATCAAAGGAACTGAGTGGCCTGGACGAATTCAGTTGGACAGAACCGTCCCTAGGCGCTGACTCGAAATCAGTAGAGAACTGACCTCGAAAACTCTCTAAAATTCTCGAAATAGCTCGGAATCACTTCCTTTCTTTTTCTACTTCTCTCTCACGTTTTTAACTTGGTTTGGACAGGTCTGGATGTGAATAAATGAGCTGGGGTCGTGGGGTATTTATAGGAGACACCAGCCAATCAGCTTCAGGTTGGTGGCAGCCCGTGTGTCGCTTCGCATGGCTCCGGACGCATGCGCGGCGGCACCTCGTGCTCCACATGTCAGGCTGCATGTCCAGGACACATGCAGGACGCCACCACTCCTCCCACATGTCAGGATGCATGCCTGGAGTGCATGCAAGAAGCCACACCAGTACACACATGTCGATCAGCATGCTTCGGTTGCATGCGCGGAGACACCTCGTGCTTGGTCGATCCACCTCGTGCTTCTACATGTCAGGCTGCATGTACAGCTTCCATGCACGGCGACACCTCGAGCTTCTGGAGACACTCAGCTTGTTAGATGCTTGACACCACGTTCTGAACCCATGCAACGAGCCACCTCGAGCTTCTCGGTCGGTTTACGCGATTTTTTACCCTTCCGGCAAATTTCTGACCCGTGATCAATCCCGAATATTTTTCCGCTCCCGTTCTGATGCTCTAAATATTTTTAATAGACTCCAGATGAATTCTGATATCCTGTAAAAATATTTCCCGAGCCTCCGGCTTCCTCGAAGAATTCCATAATACCGAAATTAGGGTTTTTGCCCGATTTCGGGTTTTCTCCGTCGTGCTTCGATCCCGTCGTGCTTGCTTCCCGTCCTGCTTAATTCCCGTCCTGCTTCCAACTTATTATGTCTCCAGAATAATATTTTACTGATACGAAGATTTTCCGAGAAAACTTCGTAATGAAGAAACGTCGGTCTTCAAAACGTCGAGCTTCTGAAACGTCGTGCTTCCAAAAATGTTATGCTTCCAAAACTTTCGTCTGATCAATCTAAGACATCTTCTAACTATGGTCGAGCAGCTTATTCGACTCATAGTTCCCTCGCAAACAATTCTTCGACCACCTCGTTCTTCGAAATTTGCCGATCGATCCTTACCGCCCGCGGTTCGACCACCAAGTTGATGTTCGACCAGTCTTCTCTTTTCTTCGAATCATGTCAAGTTTTATGTGATCAAAACTCAACATTCCTCCTGATACTTAGACTCCCAAATGCTCGGCTCCACATTCATTTTTTTTTTTTTTTTTTTTTTTTTTTAATCCCGAAGGGCGGGTTATCACAATCCCACTTTCAAATCAGGTGATCCCAGTTTTCCTGTTTGGGAATATGACAACTTCTTTGTCATTCTAATCAAACCAGGATAAATCGCGATGTAAGAAGCTTGATTTTGATACATAAAGTAGTGGAAAATCATTAGGAAGTGGAATAAATCTCATAGGATTAGGATGAAGAAGCTATCCCATTTTCAAATCAGGTGATCCCAGTTTTCCTATTTGGGAATATGACAACTTCTTTGTCATTCTAATCAAACCAGGATGAATCACGATGTAAGAAGCTTGATTTTGATACATAAAGTAGTGGAGAATCATTAGGAATTGGAATAAATCTAATAGGAGTTAGGATGAAGAAGCTATCCCACTTTCAAATCAGGTGATCCCAGTTTTCCTGTTTGGGAATATGACAACTTCTTTGTCATTCTAATCAAACCAGGAAGAATCGCGATGTAAGAAGCTTGATTTTGATACATAAAGTAGTGGAGAATCATTAGGAAGTGGAATAAATCTCATAAGAGTTAGGATGAAGAATCTATCCCACTTTCAAATCAGGTGATCCCAGTTTTCCTGTTTGGGAACATGACAACTTCTTTGTCATTCTAATCAAACCAGGATGAATCGTGATGTAAGAAGCTTGATTTTGATACATAAAGTAGTGGAGAATCATTAGGAAGTGGAATAAATCTCATAGGAGTTAGGATGAAGAAGCTATCCCACTTTCAAATCAGGTGATCCCAGTTTTCCTGTTTGGGAATATGACAACTTCTTTGTCATTCTAATCAAACCAGGATGAATCGCGATGTAAGAAGCATGATTTTGATACATAAAGTAGTGGAGAATCATTAGGAAGTGGAATAAATCTAATAAGAGTTAGGATGAAGAAGCTATCCCACTTTCAAATCAGGTGATCCCAGTTTTCCCGTTTGGGAATAGGACAACTTCTTTGTCATTCTAATCAAACCTGGAAGAATCGCGATGTCAGAAGCTTGATTTTGATACATAAAGTAGTGGAGAATCACGAGGAAGTGGAATAAATCTCATAGGAGTTAGGATGAAGTAAGCTATCCCACTTTCAAATCAGGTAGCCCAGTTTCCCCGTTTGGGAATAGGACAACTTCTTTGTCATTTAATCAAACCAGGAAGAATCGCGATGTCAGAAGCTTGATTTTGATACATAAAGTAGTGGAGAATCACGAGGAAGTGGAATAAATCTCATAGGAGTTAGGATGAAGTAAGCTATCCCTCTTTCAAATCAGGTGATCCCAGTTTTCCTATTTGGGAATATGACAACTTCTTTGTCATTCTAATCAAACCAGGATGAATCACGATGTAAGAAGCTTGATTTTGATACATAAAGTAGTGGAGAATCATTAGGAATTGGAATAAATCTAATAGGAGTTAGGATGAAGAAGCTATCCCACTTTCAAATCAGGTGATCCCAGTTTTCCCGTTTGGAAATAGGACATCTTCTTTGTCATTCAAATCAAACCTGGAAGAATCGCGATGTCAGAAGCTTGATTTTAATACATAAAGTAGTGGAGAATCATTTAGGAAGTGGAATAAATCTAATAGGAGTTAGGATGAAGAAGCTATCCCACTTTCAAATCAGGTGATCCCAGTTTTCCTGTTTGGGAATATGACAACTTCTTTGTCATTCTAATCAAACCAGGATGAATCGCGATGTAAGAAGCTTTATTTTGATACATAAAGTAGTCTAGAATCATTAGGAAGTGGAATAAATCTAATAGGAGTTAGGATGAAGAAGCTATCCCACTTTCAAATCAGGTGATCCCAATTTTCCCGTTTGGAAATAGGACATCTTCTTTGTCATTCAAATCAAACCTGGAAGAATCCCGATGTCAGAAGCTTGATTTTGATACATAAAGTAGTGGAGAATCATTAGGAAGTGGAATAAATCTCATAGGAGTTAGGATGAAGTAAGCTATCCCACTTTCAAATCAGGTGATCCCAGTTTCCCCGTTTGGGAATAGGACAACTTCTTTGTCATTCTAATCAAACAAGGAAGAATCACGAAGTCAGAAGCTTGATTTTGATACATAAAGTAGTGGAGAATCACGAGGAAGTGGAATAAATCTCATAGGAGTTAGGATGAAGTAAGCTATCCCACTTTCAAATCAGGTGATCCCAGTTTTCCTGTTTGGGAATATGACAACTTCTTTGTCATTCTAATCAAACCAGGATGAATCACGATGTAAGAAGCTTGATTTTGATACATAAAGTAGTGGAGAATCATTAGGAATTGGAATAAATCTCATAGGAGTTAGGATGAAGAAGCTATCCCACTTTCAAATCAGGTGATCCCAGTTTTCCTATTTGGGAATATGACAACTTCTTTGTCATTCTAATCAAACCAGGATGAATCACGATGTAAGAAGTTTCATTTTGATACATAAAGTAGTGGAGAATCATTTAGGAAGTGGAATAAATCTAATAGGAGTTAGGATGAAGAAGCTATCCCACTTTCAAATCAGGTGATCCCAGTTTTCCTATTTGGGAATATGACAACTTCTATGTCATTCTAATCAAACCAGGATGAATCGCGATGTAAGAAGTTTGATTTTGATACATAAAGTAGTGGAAAATCATTAGGAAGTGGAATAAATCTCATAGGAGTTAGGATGAAGTAAGCTATCCCACTTTCAAATCAGGTGATGCCAGTTTTCCAGTTTGGGAATAGGACAACTTCTTTGTCATTCTAATCAAACCAGGAAGAATCGCGATGTCAGAAGCTTGATTTTAATACATAAAGTAGTGGAGAATCATGATGAAGTGGAATAAATCTCATAGAAGTTAGGATGAAGTAAGCTATCCCACTTTCAAATCAGGTGATCCCAGTTTTCCTGTTTGGGAATATGACAACTTCTTTGTCATTCTAATCAAACCAGGATGAATCACGATGTAAGAAGCTTGATTTTGATAAATAAAGTAGTGGAGAATCACGAGGAATTGGAATAAATCTCATAGGAGTTAGGATGAAGAAGCTATCCCACTTTCAAATCAGGTGATCCCAGTTTTCCTGTTTGGGAATATGACAACTTCTTTGTCATTCTAATCAAACCAGGATGAATCGCGATGTAAGAAGCATGATTTTGATACATAAAGTAGTGGAGAATCATTAAGAAGTGGAATAAATCTAATAGGAGTTAGGATGAAGAAGCTATCCCACTTTCAAATCAGGTGATCCCAGTTTTCCTGTTTGGGAATATGACAACTTCTTTGTCATTCTAATCAAACCTAGAAGAATCGCGATGTAAGAAGCATGATTTTGATACATAAAGTAGTGGAGAATCATTAGGAAGTGGAATAAATCTAATAAGAGTTAGGATGAAGAAGCTATCCCACTTTCAAATCAGGTGATGCCAGTTTTCCCGTTTGGGAATAGGACAACTTCTTTGTCATTCTAATCAAACCAGGAAGAATCGCGATGTCAGAAGCTTGATTTTAATACATAAAGTAGTGGAGAATCACGAGGAAGTGGAATAAATCTCATAGGAGTTAGGATGAAGAAGCTATCCCACTTTCAAATCAGGTGATCCCAGTTTTCCTGTTTGGGAATATGACAACTTCTTTGTCATTCTAATCAAACCAGGATGAATCACGATGTAAGAAGCTTGATTTTGATACATAGAGTAGTGGAGAATCATTAGGAATTGGAATAAATCTCATAGGAGTTAGGATGAAGAAGCTATCCCACTTTCAAATCAGGTGATCCCAGTTTTCATGTTTGGGAATATGACAACTTCTTTGTCATTCTAATCAAACCAGGATGAATCGCGATGTAAGAAGCTTATTTTGATACATAAAGTAGTCTAGAATCATTAGGAAGTGGAATAAATCTAATAGGAGTTAGGATGAAGAAGCTATCCCACTTTCAAATCAGGTGATCCCAATTTTCCCGTTTGGAAATAGGACATCTTCTTTGTCATTCAAATCAAACCTGGAAGAATCGCGATGTCAGAAGCTTGATTTTGATACATAAAGTAGTGGAGAATCACGAGGAAGTGGAATAAATCTCATAGGAGTTAGGATGAAGTAAGCTATCCCACTTTCAAATCAGGTGATCCCAGTTTCCCCGTTTGGGAATAGGACAACTTCTTTGTCATTCTAATCAAACCAGGAAGAATCGCGATGTCAGAAGCTTGATTTTGATACATAAAGTAGTGGAGAATCACGAGGAAGTGGAATAAATCTCATAGGAGTTAGGATGAAGTAAGCTATCCCACTTTCAAATCAGGTGATCCCAGTTTTCCTGTTTGGGAATATGACAACTTCTTTGTCATTCTAATCAAACCAGGATGAATCACGATGTAAGAAGCTTGATTTTGATACATAAAGTAGTGGAGAATCATTAGGAATTGGAATAAATCTCATAGGAGTTAGGATGAAGAAGCTATCCCACTTTCAAATCAGGTGATCCCAGTTTTCCTATTTGGGAATATGACAACTTCTTTGTCATTCTAATCAAACCAGGATGAATCACGATGTAAGAAGCTTCATTTTGATACATAAAGTAGTGGAGAATCATTAGGAAGTGGAATAAATCTAATAGGAGTTAGGATGAAGAAGCTATCCCACTTTCAAATCAGGTGATCCCAGTTTTCCTATTTGGGAATATGACAACTTCTTTGTCATTCTAATCAAACCAGGATGAATCGCGATGTAAGAAGTTTGATTTTGATACATAAAGTAGTGGAGAATCATTTAGGAAGTGGAATTAATCTAATAGGAGTTAGGATGAAGAAGCTATCCCACTTTCAAATCTGGTGATCCCAGTTTTCCCGTTTGGGAATAGGACAACTTCTTTGTCATTCTAATCAAACCAGGAAGAATCGCGATGTCAGAAGCTTGATTTTGATACATAAAGTAGTGGAGAATCACGAGGAAGTGGAATAAATCTCATAGGAGTTAGGATGAAGTAAGCTATCCCACTTTCAAATCAGGTGATACCAGTTTTCCTGTTTGGGAATATGAACACTTCTTTGTCATTCTAATCAAACCAAGATGAATCGCGTTGTAAGAAGCTTGATTTTTATACATAAAAGACTGGAGAATCACCAGGAAGTTGAATAAATTTCATAGGAGTTAGGATAAAGAAGCTATCCCACTTTCAAATCAGGTGATCCTAGTTTTCTTGTTTGGGAATATGACAACTTATTTGTCATTCCAATCAAAACAGGAAGAATCGCCATGTAAAAAGCTTGATTTTGATACATAAAGTAGTGGAGAATCATTAGGAAGTGGAATAAATCTCATAGGAGTTAGGATGAAGAAGCTATCCCACTTTCAAATCAAGTGATCTCAGTTTTCCCGTTTGGGAATAGGACAACTTCTTTGTCATTCTAATCAAACCAGGAAGAATCGCGATGTCAGAAGCTTGATTTTGATACATAAAGTAGTGGAGAATCACGAGGAAGTGGAATAAATCTCATAGGAGTTAGGATGAAGTAAGCTATCCCACTTTCAAATCAGGTGATCCCAGTTTTCCTATTTGGGAATAAGACAACTTCTTTGTCATTCTAATCAAACCTGGATAAATCGTGATGTAAGAAGCTTGATTTTGATACATAAAGTAGTGGAGAATCATTAGGAAGTGGAATAAATCTCATAGGAGTTAGGATGAAGAAACTATCCCACTTTCAAATCAGGTGATCCCAGTTTTCATGTTTGGGAATATGACAACTTCTTTGTCATTCTAATCAAACCAGGATAAATGGCGATGTAAGAAGCTTGATTTTGATACATAAAGTAGTGGAAAATCATTAGGAAGTGGAATAAATCTCATAGGAGTTAGGATGAAGTAAGCTATCCCACTTTCAAATCAGGTGATGCCAGTTTTCCCGTTTGGGAATAGGACAACTTCTTTGTCATTCTAATCAAACCAGGAAGAATCGCGATGTCAGAAGCTTGATTTTAATACATAAAGTAGTGGAGAATCATGAGGAAGTGGAATAAATCTCATAGGAGTTAGGATGAAGTAAGCTATCCCACTTTCAAATCAGGTGATCCCAGTTTTCCTGTTTGGGAATATGACAACTTCTTTGTCATTCTAACCAAACCAGGATGAATCACGATGTAAGAAGCTTGATTTTGATACATAAAGTAGTGGAGAATCACGAGGAATTGGAATAAATCTCATAGGGGTTAGGATGAAGAATCTATCCCACTTTCAAATTAGGTGATCCCAGTTTTCCTGTTTGGGAATATGACAACTTCTTTGTCATTCTAATCAAACCAGGATGAATCGCGATGTAAGAAGCATGATTTTGATACATAAAGTAGTGGAGAATCATTAGGAAGTGGAATAAATCTCATAGGAGTTAGGATGAAGAAGCTATCCCACTTTCAAATCAGGTGATCCCAGTTTTCCTGTTTGGGAATATGACAACTTCTTTGTCATTCTAATCAAACCTAAAAGAATCGCGATGTAAGAAGCATGATTTTGATACATAAAGTAGTGGAGAATCATTAGGAAGTGGAATAAATCTAATAAGAGTTAGGATGAAGAAGCTATCCCACTTTCAAATCAGGTGATGCCAGTTTTCCCGTTTGGGAATAGGACAACTTCTTTGTCATTCTAATCAAACAAGGAAGAATCGCGATGTCAGAAGCTTGATTTTAATACATAAAGTAGTGGAGAATCACGAGGAAGTGGAATAAATCTCATAGGAGTTAGGATGAAGAAGCTATCCCACTTTCAAATAAGGTGATCCCAGTTTTCCTGTTTGGGAATATGACAACTTCTTTGTCATTCTAATCAAACCAGGATGAATCACGATGTAAGAAGCTTGATTTTGATAAATAGAGTAGTGGAGAATCCTTAGGAATTGGAATAAATCTCATAGGAGTTAGGATGAAGAAGCTATCCCACTTTCAAATCAGGTGATCCCAGTTTTCATGTTTGGGAATATGACAACTTCTTTGTCATTCTAATCAAACCAGGATGAATCGCGATGTAAGAAGCTTTATTTTGATACATAAAGTAGTGGAGAATCATTAGGAAGTGGAATAAATCTAATAGGAGTTAGGATGAAGAAGCTATCCCACTTTCAAATCAGGTGATCCCAATTTTCCCGTTTGGAAATAGGACATCTTCTTTGTCATTCAAATCAAACCTGGAAGAATCGCGATGTCAGAAGCTTGATTTTAATACATAAAGTAGTGGAGAATCACGAGGAAGTGGAATAAATCTCATAGGAGTTAGGATGAAGAAGCTATCTCACTTTCAAATCAGGTGATCCCAGTTTTCCTGTTTGGGAATATGACAACTTCTTTGTCATTCTAATAAAACCAGGATGAATCGCGATGTAAGAAGCTTGATTTTGATACATAAAGTAGTGGAGAATCATTAGGAAGTAGAATAAATCTCATAGGAGTTAGGATGAAGAAGCTATCCCTGTAACACCCCCGAACCGTCCTAGGCATATGTCAACCCACCGGCCAACAATCAAACAAGAACATGACCGACGGACGACCCACACCAAGGGTTGGAGATGAAAGGCCAACCGGCCAGCCAACAATCAAACAAGAACATGACTGACCGTCCAACCCAACACCATGGTCCGGAAGCGCTACGTGACGGGTTAGGGACGATCCGGCCAGAGTCACAAAATTTACTCCACGACCTCGACCAGTTCGTCCACTAACACGTCCCGCTGCGTCAAGGCACAAGGCTTGGCAACCCGTACCTAGAGTTAGCGTTTTCCGTTAGATCGAGGCCTAAAGCTTTTCAACCCGTACCACGACCTAACGTTGTGTTAGACCGGACTAGTCAAATATCAGAGTACTCATGAAGCGCATATAAAACAATTACTTTTATTGATTTAAGAAATATTCATACATTGAATAATTCAAGACTGGGCCCGGCCTAATGCCAAATCGAGTCAACATAACACAATTCACAATACCGTTTACAAAAGGCATGAAAATCTACACCGGCGGTCCTAACGTCCAGCACCATGCTATCCAATCATCCTTACCTAAAGCGACCTGCAAAAAGGACAACGGAGTTGGATGAGTAATCTAGTATTACTCAGTGAGCTGGCGGCCTCTACCCGCAACCTAGACTCTAACCCAGACAACCCAAAATAACAATCAATCTAGCCCTAGCATGCAATATAAGCTAAGGCTAAGCAAACCGTTACTAAGTTAGACTTGGCCTCCTGCCATAATCTAACTTCAAGTAACGGGAACCTGCATTTAAACAAGTCAACAACCAATCCCTAGTTAACCATATATACGCTTGAGTTCAGTACTCATGTAGTGTTAGACACTTAGACTATACAAGTATCATGAGCCGGTCGACCAACAATCAAACAAGAACATGATCGGCCAACCAATGATACCGCATAGCTTTAATATCCACCACCCTTCACAAGTAATCCCTCAAACACATACAGGCCAACGTCAGGCCTACACTAACAAAATACACACCAAGCCTAATCCGGTACCTAAGCCAGACTTAGGACTTAATGTCAGAACCTGCAAACAAAGCAATCAACAACCACAACCACAACAATAATAAGATAGTAACTACCAATGACTCGATCTTACTCGTAACACCGTATATCGGTGCTACATTAACTCGAGGGTTCCATAACCCTCTACGACACACTAACACAACACTCTAACCTGGGCCCTGGTGACTTCGTGTTCCTCCTCTCTATCGGCAATATCCTATCTCCTACCACAAAGGCCAAAAGAAGGAACTTTCAACCGACCGCGGCCCACAGTCCTTCGGGTCACCGCGCGACAGCCCATAGTCCTTCGGGTCACTGCCACATTACACCGTCGTGTAATCACTCAGCCATAGGCCATGACCCCGTCTATCTGAGTCTTCCCGATCCAACGAATAAGGGGTTTCCTTGAACCCGCTGAATACGAGGGCGAGGAAACACTAGTCCACCCCAAAACATACCTAGCATGGGCGGGTTTCGCACCTGCTGTCGGCATAACACACACTCGACACAAGACTCCAACCCAAAACTAAACAATATATAGGAGTCTACGAAAATATCAACTAATACTCGTAGTCCAGCCTATATGGCATAGGACCCGTAGTATCACCATCACAACCATGAGATCGGGCTATATGGCCAAGATCCCTAAACAACAACATTATCACTAAACAACCTAACCAGTTAGTCACTCCCTTACCAAGAGATGACTAACCTTATTCAACAAGATTAATTAAACGAACAAGCATTTAATTAAATCTACTCAATCAATCTACTCAATCAAACTGTTACCCAGATAGTTCGGCCTCATGCTACGACACTATCTTTAAAGATAACGGGAATCTGCACTCAACCATATCAACACGCAAGAATATAAACCATGATGCATCCTAGTCCTAGTCAGGTTATTATCTCAGTCTTAATTCCATTTCATCTCAGCTAGCCCGTGCTAAACTGAGTCCGGTTTAATAAATAACCCCAAGGACTCTACCATGCAAGAATGTGAGCATTCTACTCTATATGAATACTCGATCTTACCTAAGTTCCAAGTGGAACTCAAACAAAACCAACTCACAGTGTTCTAGGCGAGAAGTAGCTGGTTGATCGGAGAGGACTTGGCCAAAACCTGAGATGAACGTCTTGACTGGACTGGACTGAACTGATCTCGACTTGGACAGAATCTCGGCTTCACCATGAAGAAACTGACAGGCCTCGACAAACTGATCTGGACTCGGACAGAACTTCCTTTAGCTTCTGGGCAGTTCTTCGGACTTTCCGGCGGAGTATCGAGTTGAACTTCGACTGATCTGAACCCGTAGAACTGAACTAACTCCGGACAGCATCTCCACTTGATCATCAAAGGAACTGAGTGGCCTGGACGAATTCAGTTGGACAGAAGCGTCCCTAGGCGCTGACTCGAAATCAGTAGAGAACTGACCTCGAAAACTCTCTAAAATTCTCGAAATAGCTCGGAATCACTTCCTTTCTTTTTCTACTTCTCTCTCACGTTTTTAACTTGGTTTGGACAGGTCTGGATGTGAATAAATGAGCTGGGGTCGTGGGGTATCTATAGGAGACATCAGCCAATCAGCTTCAGGTTGGTGGCAGCCCGTGTGTCGCTTCGCATGGCTCCGGACGCATGCGCGGCGGCACCTCGTGCTCCACATGTCAGGCTGCATGTCCAGGACACATGCAGGACGCCACCACTCCTCCCACATGTCAGGATGCATGCCTGGAGTGCATGCAAGAAGCCACACCAGTACACACATGTCGATCAGCATGCTTCGGTTGCATGCGCGGAGACACCTCGTGCTTGGTCGATCCACCTCGTGCTTCTACATGTCAGGCTGCATGTACAGCTTCCATGCATGGCGACACCTCGAGCTTCTGGAGACACTCAGCTTGTTAGATGCTTGACACCACGTTCTGAACCCATGCAACGAGCCACCTCGAGCTTCTCGGTCGGTTTACGCGATTTTTTACCCTTCCGGCAAATTTCTGACCCTTGATCAATCCCGAATATTTTCCGCTCCCGTTCTGATGCTCTAAATATTTTTAATAGACTCCAGATGAATTCTGATATCCTGTAAAAATATTTCCCGAGCCTCCGGCTTCCTCGAAGAATTCCATAATACCGAAATTAGGGTTTTTGCCCGATTTCGGGTTTTCTCCGTCGTGCTTCGATCCCGTCGTGCTTGCTTCCCGTCCTGCTTAATTCCCGTCCTGCTTCCAACTTATTATCTCTCCAGAATAATATTTTACTGATACGAAGATTTTCCGAGAAAACTTCGTAATGAAGAAACGTCGGTCTTCAAAACGTCGAGCTTCTGAAACGTCGTGCTTCCAAAATGTTATGCTTCCAAAACTTTCGTCTGATCAATCTAAGACATCTTCTAACTATGGTCGAGCAGCTTATTCGACTCATAGTTCCCTCGCAAACAATTCTTCGACCACCTCGTTGATGTTCGACCAGTCTTCTCTTTTCTTCGAATCATGTCAAGTTTTATGTGATCAAAACTCAACATTCCTCCTGATACTTAGACTCCCAAATGCTCGGCTCCACATTCATTTTTTTTTTTTTTTTTTTTTTTTTTTTTTTTTTAATCCCGAAGGGCGGGTTATCCTTCTCCCCTCCTTAATAGAATTCGTCCTCGAATTCTAGTTGCGCAATTGCTTAGCTTCACGAAATGTTCCTCCTTGATGTGTAGTGATGATGTTCAGCTTTTGAATAACTTCGTCTTGCGGTCTTGGTCATAAGATATGGTTCTTTGCTGGCTCGCCTTTCTTTCGGTTTCTTTGGGTCTCCATAAACACTTTGGATTTGAACGTGCTCCACCTTGATAACAACTCTTCATAACTCCTCATACATAACTTTGTCTTGATCACTAGATGCGCTTCTTTATCGGTTGGCCTTAGATATCTCCCCTTGATTTCTTCAGTCTTCTTCTAGATTTTCTGATTCTGAACTCGCTCCATCTTAATACATCTCCATGCATTTCCTCGGTCTTGAATCCTTTCATTTCTTCACTTCTTGATTTTCTCATGCTTCACTTAATCTCAACTCGTCTTCATAACTCTTTACTTTTACTTGCCCATGTCTCTTTGTGTATACTGTCTAAAGTCGCCATAATCGTCTTTATATCTCTTCACTCTGCTTTCACTGTCCCTTGAGTGTCCTTCCCATGTCACCACAATCATCTTCATAAATCTTCACTTGAATGATCACTGCGTCTTCTTCTTAGTTTTTACTTTGCTGCCCAACTAATTTCCCATGATACGATCTTGCCAATCTGGCGCCTCTGATTACTCCAACCATTTCCCCGATCTCTTATTTCCCAGATACTGATGAAGTCCCTTCCCCAACGAAGTCTTGTTTCCTCCCATCTGTCCAGTCCATACCACAGCCCAGTTCTCTGAATCTGTCTCTCCTCTTCCGCTTCGGGTTGGGGTTTGGCCTCGAACTCCCTCTACTTTAAGGTTTTCATCCCTTAAAGTTCCGATCAACGACACACTTACTCGCTGCAATTCAAAAGAACACTTCACACACAGTTAGTAGACAACTAATCCCAACAGTCTACTAACAACAACCTAGCAATGCTATCAAACAACCTAGCAATGCTAACCAGCAACCTAGCAATTCTAGATTCCACTATTTCAATCATAATTCCTTAAACATAAATCTTATTGCTGGACGTGACCGTTTCCCTAATGTCTTTTGTGACTCATTTGACCTCGATAAATATTTAAAACGATTAAATCATGAGTTCCGGAAGCATGGACGAAACCATGCTCTGATAGACCACCCTCTGTAACACCCCCGAACCGTCCTAGGCATAGGTCAACCCACCGCAACAATCAAACAAGAAACATGACCGCGGACGACCCACACCAAGGGGGTGA
>NW_026016958.1:0-28763 GCF_020379485.1 Brassica napus | reverse complement strand
GTAAACAAAGCCCTGGGGTGTGATGATAGCTAATGGTGATAGGATTCCAATAGAAAGAGTTGGAAAGCTCAAGCTTTTGATAAAGACTCAGATGCCTTCTACATGCCACAGTTTGCTTCAAATTTGCTATCTGTGAGGAAAGCCACATTGATCTTGGCTGTCAAGTAGTATTCAGGCCAGATGATGTTGAGTTCCAAGATTTGAAGACTGGAAGGGTCATTGGGAGAGGAGACAGCAAGAATAATCTATATCAGCTCCAATTGGCTAAGATCTCTAACCCCTTGATTCTATGTGTTTGAGTAGTACTTATGAGAAGATTGATAGTATTACTTGGCATGCTAGATTGGGACATCCTCATGCTCGTGCTATTGAATTGATAATCCTAATATGTCATTTAGTCACTTGGAGTGGAAGCATGATATTAGGGAAGCATTGTAGGACTGTTTTTCCAACATCAGAAACTACTATGAGCATTGCTTTGATCTAGTTCATTCAGATGTGTGGACTGCTCCTTGTTTGTCTAGAGATAGCCAGAAGTACTTTGTGACATTCATTGACGAGAAGTCTAAGTATACTTGGCTTACATTGCTTCCATCTAAGATAGGGTGCTAGAAGCATTTATGAACTTCCAAGCATATTATCTAATCAAATCAATGCTACTGTGAAGGTACTGAGATCAGATAATGGAGGTGAATACATCAGCAATGCCTTCAAGAGTCATCTAGCCAAGCATGGGATTGTGCATCAGACTAGCTGCCCTTACACACCACAGCAGAATGGGGTAGCTGAGAGGAAGAACAGGCACTTGATGGAGGTTGCTAGATCAATGATGTTTCATGCAAATGTCCCAAAACGCTTTTGGAGTGATGCTGTGCAGACTGCTTGCTATCTCATCAACCGGGTTCCAACCAAGATATTGAAGAATCTGTCTCCATTTGAGGTATTGAACAAGAGTAAACCTGTCATTGATCATCTACGTGTCTTTGGGTGTGTGTGCTATGTCATGGTTCCAGGAGAGCAGAGAAACAAGCTGGAGGCAAAGAGTACTAAGGCTATGTTCATTTGGTTACTCTATCACTCAGAAGGGGTACAAGTGCTATGATCCTGAAGCAAAGAGAGTGATGGTATCTAGAGAAGTGAAGTTTGTTGAAACAAAAGGTTATTATGAAGAAAAGGAGTGGGAAAATCTGAAGGATTTGTCTCAAGCTCCATCTGATAAGGCAACAATACTGAGAGTATTGTTAGAGAAGCTTGGGATAGGATTATCCCAGGATCAGGAAACCGGAAGGAGAGAATCTTCCAATCAGAGTGGTGGAGCTGGAAGAACAACTCCCCTTGATCATGAGAGGGGGAATGGAACTGAATCTGGTGAGCAAGAGCAAAACCAAGAGGATTCAGGTCTTCATGATCAAGATACATCACAAGAAGTTGAGAACAATGAGGTTCAGTCTAGTGGAGAAGTGGAGAGGTTCAGTCTAGTGGAGAAGTGGATGAGGTTCAGTCTAGTGTAGAAGAGAAGAACAACTCAGACCGGCCAGTTCAGAAGAAGAGCAAGTGGAGCCGGCTAGTGTGCAAACTGAAGATCAGGTTCAATCTTTGAGGAGGAGCACAAGGATAAAGAGGGATCCTTCCAACTGGGTAAACACGATTGTGTACTACAATGCCCAGGCTGTGGAGCATCCTTCTCAAGCCGTGTGTTCCTTTGCTGAGTTTTCCAGAGGAGCATTATGCCTTTATGATTAGTCTGGATGAGAGTTATGTACCAAGGACTTATGAAGAAGCTATGTTAGACAAGGAATGGAAAGAATCATGGGAGCTGAAGCAGGTGCTATGATCAAAAATGATACATGGTATGAGAGTGAGCTGCCTAAGGGAAAAGAGGGCTGTATCTAGTAGATGGATCTTCACAACCAAGATCTAGCAATGGACAGATGATAGGAAGAAGACCAGATTGGTTGGCAAGAGGATTTACACACAGACCTATGGAGAGGATTACATTATACCTTTGCACCAGTAGCTAAGCTACATACAGTTCGGATTGTGTTGTCCATTGCAACAAACTTGGAGTGGGATTTGTGGCAGATGGATGTGAAGAATGCTTTCTTACAAGGTGAGCTAGAAGATGAGGTATACATGCTTCCTCTTCCTGGTCTTGAGCATCTAGTAAAGCCAGGGAATGTTTTGATCTTGAAGAAGGCAATATATGGGCTGAAACAATCACCTAGAGCTTGGTACAGGAAGCTGAGTGCAACACTCAATGGGAGAGGCTTTAGGAAGTCTGAATTAGATCACACTCTCTTCACCTTGACAGGACCTTCAGGGATCATTGTGATTCTAGTGTATGTGGATGATTTGATTATCACAGGGAGTGATAAGGCAGGGATTCAAGCTACTAAGGAGTTTCTCAAATCTGTGTTTGACATCAAGGATTTGGGAGAGATGAAGTATTTTCTGGGCATTGAGATATGCAGATCAAAGGAGGGTTTGTTTATGTCTCAAAGGAAGTATACTATGGATATGTTGAAGGAGACTGATGTGCTTGGAGGAAAGATAGCTAAGACACCCCTCGAGGAGGGATATAAGGTTCTGCGTGAGGGGGAGGTTGAAGAGAAGCAGCTGTTTGAGGATCCTAAGCTATACAAGAAAATGGTTGGCAAGCTGATCTACTTGACAATTACTAGGCCAGATATATGCTTCGCTGTGAATCAAGTGAGTCAACATATGCAGGCGCCAAAGGTCCATCATTGGAAGATGGTTGATAGGATACTGAGGTATTTAAGTGGGACGGCTGGACAAGGAGTTTGGATGGGCTGCAATGGCAGTACAGAAGTGGTTGGTTATTGTGATGCTGATTGGGCAGGAGATAGAGTGGACAGGAGATCAACTACTGGGTATTGTACATTCATTGGAGGGAACTTGGTAACTTGGAAGAGTAAGAAGCAGAAGGTTATCTCCTGTTCAAGTGCTGAAGCTGAGTATAGAGCCATGTTGAAGCTGACAAACGAGTTGGTGTGGATCAAGGGGATCTTGAAGCATCTAGAGATTGAGCAGACTACTCCTATGACTATGCATTGTGACAATCAAGCAGCTATCCACATTGCCTCCAACTCAGTGTTTCATGAGAGAACAAAGCACATAGAGGTGGATTGTCATAAGGTGAGGCAGATGATTATCTTAGGAGTGATACTGCCATGTTATACAAGAAGTGAAGACTAGCTTGCAGATGTGTTTACTAAGGCAGCGAGATTAAAGACAATGGAGTCCATACTATCAAGGCTTGGACTCATTGATCTTACTCCAAGGAGCTGAGCCCCTTAACCATGGAGTCTCCACTCTTTTTCCCTCATCAAGGTTTTATCCCAATGGGTTTTCCTTGGTGAGGTTTTAATGAGGGAGGTCTTCATGGTTTCCAAGCTTGACTTGTTCTACATGGTCAAGCTTGAGGGGGAGTGTTGAGAAGAGGTGATACATTGATAGAGGAAGAGTATTGGGGCAGATAGTAACTTTGGAGTTTTACCACAGTAAATTCGGTTTGACTGTGGTAACTAAGTTAAAAGCTTAGGAAGTTACTTTGCATCCTTTGGAGAGTGGATCACGTCCAAGAGGAAGTCTGGATAAGGAAGGAGTAGTTTGGATAAGGTCTGGTCATAGCTGGAAAGGTAAAGCACCTTTACAGCCTGTCCAAGCATGTGAAGCATCTTTACAGCCTATCCCTTGACTTCACATGCTTATGATTTCGAAATCCTCTTTGTATTATCCTTATCTCTTCATATAAACTTGTATCTGAGACATTAAATTAATTAATGGAGTTTGAGTATTCTCTCTATTCTCTCTCTACTTATTCTCTTAATCTCTTTAATCTTACACAAAACAATCTGAGTGTTCTTAAACACACTCTAATACACAAAAGTGTATACAAAGTGATTCATCCTGGTTTGATTGGAACGACGAAGAAGCTGTGCTATTCCCAAACTGGAAAAACTAGAATCACCTGATTTGAAAGTGGGATAACTTCTTCATGCCAACTCCTAAGAGATTTATTCAACTCCTCGTGATTCTCCGCCACTTTATGTATCCAAATCAAGCTTCTTACAAAGTGATTCTTCCTGGTTTGATTGGAACTACGAAGAAGCTGTGCTATTCCCAAACTGGGAAACTGGAATCACCTGATTTGAAAGTGGGATAACTTCTTCATGCCAACTCCTATGAGAATATTCAACTTCTTGGTGATTCTCCACCACTTTATGTATCCAAATCAAGCTTTTCACAAAGTGATTCATCCTGGTTTGATTGGAACGACGAAGAAGCTGTGCTATTCCCAAACTGGGAAACTGGAATCACCTGATTTGAAAGTGGGATAACTTCTTCATATTAGATTTTGTGATTTAAAGAGTGATTAAGTTTAATCTGAGACTTAAAGAGATTGGAGATTAAGAACAAGAGAGAGAGAGACTCAAAACTCCATTAATCAATAACTGATGAGGTTTACAAGTATTAATAGAGAGAGCAACAAGGAAATTCGAAATGTATAAGCATGTGTAGTCAAATGACAGGCTGGAACTCCTTTTGAATCACTTGGCTGTGCTTTCTCACATGCTTGCACTAGTATAAAAGCATCCTCTCCTTTCCAGCATCATACAGGCTGTCAAAGTGCTCCCTTATCCTTCCTTATCCTTTCTGGTCGAATCTTATCTCTTCTCTTCACTAAGTTACCTTCTTATCCCATCAGATAACTTCCCAAGTTGTTACTGTGGTTAAACTAAAGTTACCACAGTAAAACTCCAAAGTTACTGTCTGCTCCAAATCTCTCCTCTCTCAACATATCAACTCTTTATTCTCTCATCTCAACACTCCCCCTCAAGCTTGACCATGTGGAACAAGTCAAGCTTGGAAGGACCATGAGATCTCCCTCATTAAAACCTCATTAAGGAAAACCCATTGGGACAAAACCTTAATAAGGAAAGAGTAGAGATCACATGATCAGGAGAGTGTATAGACTAGCCCTTAGGCGAGAGATCAATGAGTCCTAACCTGATGTGTATGGACTCCATTGTCTTTTGCCTTGCTGCCTTTGTGAACACATCTGCTAACTGATCCTCACTCCGAGTATAACAAGGTAGAATTACCCCAAGAATCATCATCTGCCTCACCTTGTGACAATCAACCTCAATGTGCTTTGTTCTCTCATGGAACACAGAATTAGATGCAATGTGGATAGCTGCTTGATTATCACAATGCATTGTCATTGGCGTTGCTTGAATAATCTCCAGATGCTTCAAAATCCCTTTTATCCACACTAGCTCATTTGTAAGCTTCAGCATTGCTCTATACTCGGCCTCAGCACTGGAACAGGACACTACCTTCTGCTTCTTACTCTTCCAAGTGACCAAGTTACCACCAATGAATGTACAATAGCCTGTGGTTGATCTTCTGTCTGCTCGGTCTCCAGCCCAATCTGCATCACAGTAGCCTACAACCTCAGTACTCTTGTTACATCCCATCCATACTCCAAGACCAGTAGTTCCATTCAGATACATCAAGATCCTTTCCACCATCCGCCAATGGTGCTCCTTAGGAACTTGCATGTGTTGACTGACTTGATTCACCGCAAAACACACATCAGGTCTAGTAATGGTAAGATAAATCAACTTCCCCACTAGCTTCCTATATTGCTTAGGATCATGGAACGGATTGCTATCCTCAATCTCCCCCTCACGTGGAACCTTGTAACCATCCTCCATTGGCATCTTGGCTGTCTTTCCTCCATAGGCATCTGCTCCCTTCAAGAGATCAATCACATACTTCCTTTGGGACATAAACAATCCTTCCTTTGATCTGCATATCTCAATCCCAAGAAAATACTTCATTTCCCCCAAGTCTTTAATTTCAAAGCTTGCCTTGAGATACTCCTTTGTAGCCTTAATACCTTCCTTATCACTGCCTGTGATGATGATATCATCCACATACACAAGCAACACCACAATACCAGACGAGGTGGTTAGGGTAAAGAGAGTGTGATCCAATTCTGACTTTCTGAACCCTCTCCCATTCAGTGTAGTACTCAACTTGTTGTACCATGCCCTTGGAGACTGCTTGAGACCATAGATAGCTTTCCTCAACCTCAACACATTACCCTTCTTTACTAGATGTTCAAGACCTGGTGGTGGATGCATGTATACTTCATCTTCCAACTCTCCTTGAAGAAATGCATTCTTCACATCCATTTGCCACAAATCCCACTCAAGATTCACAGCTAAAGATAATACAATCCTGATAGTATGAAGTTTAGCTACAGGAGCAAAGGTCTCAACATAGTCCTCACCATATGTCTGAGTAAATCCTCTTGCCACCAACCTAGACTTGCGCCTCTCTATTCTTCCATCAGGATGAAACTTGATTGTGAACACCCATTTACTAGTCACTGCCTTCTTCCCTTTAGGCAGCTCACTCTCATACCACGTTTCATTCTTAATCATGGCTCCGGACTCATCAGCAACTGAATCTCTCCACTCCTTTAAAGCCATAGCTTCTTCATATGTCCTTGGAATATAGCTCTCATCCAAGCTTACTGTGAAGGCTGTATGCTCGTCCGGAAACTCTGCAAAGGAACACATAGCTTGAGAAGGATGCTCTACAGCCTGGGCATTGTAGTACACTCTCGTGTTTACCCAGTTGGAAGCATCTCTCTTCACCCTTGTGCTCCTTCTTAGCTCCTGAACTTGTTCTTCTTGTGGCTCTTGCCCATCTTCACTTGATTGAGCACCACTCTCATTTGACCCATTAGGATCTCCTTCCCACTCTCCACTCTCATCTGAGCCAGTAGACTCTCTTTGCCCATCTCCACTAGACTGAGCACCAGTCTCTACTTCCTGTGTCACCTCTTGATTATGCTGGCCTGAATCTTCTTGATTTTGCACTTGCTCATGAGATTCAGTTCCATTCCCCCTCTCATGATCAAGAGAAGTTTCTCTTTCAGCTTCACCAGTCGGATTGGAAGACTCTCTTCTTCC
This sequence comes from Brassica napus, assembly GCF_020379485.1. Taxonomy (NCBI): domain Eukaryota; kingdom Viridiplantae; phylum Streptophyta; class Magnoliopsida; order Brassicales; family Brassicaceae; genus Brassica; species Brassica napus. Next base: position 21,753 of record NW_026016958.1, on the reverse strand, counting down.
AGATTCCTGATCCTGGGATAACCCTATCCCTAGCTTCTCCAACAGCACCCTCAGTGTTGTTGCTCTATCAGATGGAGCTTGAGACAAATCCTTCAGATTTTCCCACTCCTTTTCTTCATAATACCCTTTTGATTCAATAAACTTCACTTCTCTAGATACCATCACTCTCCTTGCTTCAGGATCATAGCACTTGTATCCCTTCTGAGTGATAGAGTATCCAATGAACATAGCCTTAGTACTCTTTGCCTCCAGCTTGTTTCTCTGTTCTCCTGGAGTCATGACATAGCATACACACCCAAATACTCTTAGGTGATCAATAAAAGGCTTGCTCTTATTCAGCACCTCAAATGGAGACAGATTCTTCAGTATCTTGGTTGGGACCCGGTTGATGAGATAGCAAGCAGTCTGTACAGCAACTCCCCAAAAACGTTTTGGGACATTTGCATGAAACATCATCGACCTAGCAACCTCCATCTGTGAGATTTATAGAGTTCTCTTCTCTAGTTGTGTTTGTGTGTGTATAAACTCCATGGAGAAAGATGAGAGCTTGCTCTAGGTGATTTAGAAAGAGAGATTGATGAGAGTGTTTACTTAAATCAGAAACAAAAGACTTTGAGAGATTAGGAGATTAAAGACTAAGAAAGGGAGAGATTAAAGAGAATCTGATTCAAGAACACAACTTCTTATTTCCATGAAGTGGAGAGGGGAAATCCCCCTTACTCCCTTAACATTTACAAATCGCCATTACTAAGCTCATATAAGCTCTTACAAGATGCAAATCATAAACCTAAATCTAATTGGAGAGTTGGTCTGGTCTTCATCTGATTGGTTAAACTCTCTTTGCTGTCTGATTGGTTTATTTGAATCTGGTCAAGTAGAGACCAGCCTCTTATTGGCTCCTTTTAGGCTCCTGAATGTTCCCATGTATCTGTCCAGATACATGGTCAATACACAGCTCATGGACAGCTTGCACAGCCTGTCTCCCTTATCTCCAAACGGTACCAAGGATGTGCCAAAGACATCCGCGCCCTTCTTGGATTTGAATATCCTTATGGCTCCTTTATACATGAAGCCACACGAGTCTCTTCTTCCTTGAGACTCAAGTTAGGTTGATCACAAACATTAGAGCATGTACGGATCATGCCATGTCCGTACACAGATGCCCTAAGTTTGCACCAAGCCTAAGACTCACAAATGGCCGAGTCTAAGCCGTACCGGCCTTGCCCTATCCTTTGTGTCCGTACATGGCCGTACCGGCCTTGCCCTATCTTTGCACACTCGTCCATTTGCTCCTCAACACTCTTCTAAGTTTTTCCAAGACTTTGCCCTTGCTTAGAACCACCATAAGAGACTTCTAGCTATCTTAAGACACTTCATAACTCTTGATAGACAATCTCTATAAGACTTGCCCTATCTTTGTACCAGACCCAAACTCCTCCATACTTCTCCTTTGACACCATTTCTTTTCTTCAAGTTAACACTCCCCCTCAAGCTTGACTTTAGCTGATCCTAAGTCAAGCTTGGAACCTTGAAGAACTTCCTCATTAAAAACCTCACCAAGGAAAACCCTTTGGGACAAAACCTTGATGAGGGAAAAAGAGTAAAGCCTTCAAGGCCTAGGGATTGGCCAGTGAGTCTTTGTGCCTTACCAACAATGTAAGGGACACAAAGACTCTGGATCATGGCCCTCATATGATGCAAGATAGAACCCACTCCTCTTGCTCATCATCAACACTTCTTGTACTCTTCTTCAGACAGATCTTGGTCTCTCCCCTTTTCTCACAACCTTCTTGTTGTGATCAAGTGCTCGGACTACCAGATCTTCCTTGATAGATACAAGCTGAGTCTTGGTTGCTTCTTCTTCATGAGATCACACCTTGCTTGAACTTATGTGAACATGCCTCAGCTTCTCTCCAATCACCTCAACTCTAGAAGCCGCCTTGGAGATTGCTTCTTCATTCTTCACTACACTTCTTCACCAGGATGTCTTCTCTTCTTGAATAACCACCAAGTACTCTCACTCCATTCTCGGATCACAGAAGCATCTCAACACTCCCCCTCAAGCTTGACCATGTGGAACAAGTCAAGCTTGGAAGGATTGCTTCTTGAACCGCAACACAAACCATTACACACTCACTTCTGACTTTGCCATCTTCTTGGAATGCTGGTTGATTCATAAGCTCTCTACAACCACCTCAATACCTGAAGCCGCATTGCTAGAGTAACTGTCTTCTTCACACAGCCAAGAGCACTCTGAATACTCTCTTGTCTTAGGCTTTGCCACTGCCTAAACCCGGATAGCTTCATCTTCATTCTCTTGTAATGGTAAGGAGGAAACAGGTCTTGAACTTTGGCTCTTTAGGTTGCTCATTTGAATCCCCACCACAAGCTTGAATTGAGTCTAGGTTCAAGCTTGAAATGAGCCTCAATGAACTTCAAGACCAGGAGCACACCACCCTAACAGCTGCGCTTAAATCACTGATCCACCCTCTTGCCTTTAGCTTCAAGTACCCCTCAGGTCACCGGTCTCCTCAAGACTTTGGTGATGACCTTTACTTGTGTGTCTTCATGAACCAGGAGCTCATCACTATCACTAGCTACGCTTCTCAACCGGCCATACACACAAGCCACTCTCCATTGCTTCAACAATGGCCATTGTCTTCCTCTTCTACTCGGATTGGTGATGGACAAGTAACACTTCTCATGTTCCTGAAACATCACTCAAACTCCAGCAAAGGTCAGACACAAGTGCATTGGGTCAACACTTGATGCATCATCAAGTTTGAACACCAATGTCTTTAAGCAATGCAACAGATTAAACAAGACAATCAAGTTCACATCCTTGCAAGCTCAGCTCTCTAAGTTCTAGTATGATCCTACAGATTCATTACAAGACACTTAGGCAACTCTAGACAGCTCCTTTACTCAGCTACTAGTCATTAATCTAGTGCCTCAATGTAAGATAACTTCAAGACAATATGCTCTAGCTTTCAGTCGGTTTTAACTCATGTATGCAAGCAGATTCAATCAATCACAACAAGCACTACAATGAACCGGAGCTAAGCATTTTAAAATCAATCTCAATCACCAAACAAGTCTCTTTAAGCATCCTGGGATAGATTCTAAATTCATTTAGCAATCTTTAAACAATCCTCAGGTTTTCAATCAAATCACAACACAACAACCAGATTTTATCACAAGCTCATTATCACTTAAGGTTTAAAGAATCGCTTACTGCCAAGGAACCAGGTTGGTCCTTCTATCACTCTCGGATGGTAAGCTCATGACTTTGTGGATATGAGAGTCTAGGTCGTCACCTCTCTCCTTCTCCTTCAGTTCATGACTTCCTCCTTGTTTCTCTAACTCAAAGACCCCTCCTTTCTCCTTCTCTTCTAGGCGCCACCTTCTTGGCAGCTTGCTTGATGAACCGGATGGGAAAGCTCTTGGACAAGGCACCTTGGATGAGGTTCGCGAGGCCTCTCCATACACCTCTTCTTCCAATGAGTCTCTCCATCAGTATGGACAGGAGAAAGGATAAGAGCCACGCCAGCTTCAGTCTTCTACATCATGGAGAAACTGAACTCGGATGGGAAAGGCTTCAAGGGTTTGGATTGAGCTGAGGTGAGAGCAAGTGATTTGCGGAAGCTACAGCTCAGGTTCTGATGAACCTGGCTCTGATACCATGTGAGATTTATAGAGTTCTCTTCTCTAGTTGTGTTTGTGTGTGTATAAACTCCAATGGAGAAAGATGAGAGCTTGCTCTAGGTGATTTAGAAAGAGAGATTGATGAGAGTGTTTACTTAAATCAGAAACAAAAGACTTTGAGAGATTAGGAGATTAAAGACTAAGAAAGGGAGAGATTAAAGAGAATCTGATTCAAGAACACAACTTCTTATTTCCATGAAGTGGAGAGGGGAAATCCCCCTTACTCCCTTAACATTTACAAATCGCCATTACTAAGCTTATATAAGCTCTTACAAGATGCAAATCATAAACCTAAATCTAATGGCTGATAATACTTGAAGTTTAAATGGATGGTTCAGATGGAGAGTTGGTCTGGTCTTCATCTGATTGGTTAAACTCTCTTTGCTGTCTGATTGGTTTATTTGAATCTGGTCAAGTAGAGACCAGCCTCTTATGGCTCCTTTTAGGCTCCTGAATGTTCCCATGTATCTGTCCAGATACATGGTCAATACACAGCTCATGGACAGCTTGCACAGCCTGTCTCCCTTATCTCCAAACGGTACCAAGGATGTGCCAAAGACATCCGCGCCCTTCTTGGATTTGAATATCCTTATGGCTCCTTTATACATGAAGCCACACGAGTCTCTTCTTCCTTGAGACTCAAGTTAGGTTGATCACAAACATTAGAGCATGTACGGATCATGCCATGTCCGTACACAGATGCCCTAAGTTTGCACCAAGCCTAAGACTCACAAATGGCCGAGTCTAAGCCGTACCGGCCTTGCCCTATCCTTTGTGTCCGTACATGGCCGTACCGGCCTTGCCCTATCTTTGCACACTCGTCCATTTGCTCCTCAACACTCTTCTAAGTCTTTCCAAGAATTTGCCCTTGCTTAGAACCACCATAAGAGACTTCTAGCTATCTTAAGACACTTCATAACTCTTGATAGACAATCTCTATAAGACTTGCCCTATCTTTGTACCAGACCCAAACTCCTCCATACTTCTCCTTTGACACCATTTCTTTTCTTCAAGTTAACACCATCAAGTGCCTATTCTTCCTCTCAGCTACACCATTCTGCTGTGGTGTGTAGGGACAACTGGTCTGATGCACAATCCCATGCTTGGCTAGATGACTCTTGAAGGCATTGCTGATATATTCACCTCCGTTGTCTGATCTCAGTACCTTCACAGTGGCATTGTATTGATTAGATACATATGCTTGGAAGTTCACAAAAGCTTCTAGCACCCTATCTTTAGATGGATGTCACAAAGTATTTATGGCTGTCTCTAGACATGCATGGAGCTGTCCACACATTCGAGTGAACTAGATCAAAGCAATGCTCATAAGTAGTCTCAGATGTTGGGAAAACAGTCCTACAATGCTTTCCTAATATGCATGCTTCACAATTCAAGTGATTGAATGACATATTAGGGATTATCAATTCAATGGCACGAGCATGAGGATGTCCTAATCTAGCATGCCAAGTAATACTATCAATCTTCTCAGCAGTACTACTCAAGCAAATAGAATCAAAGGGATTAGAGGTCTTAGCCAAGTTGAGGTGGTATAGCTGATTCTTGCTGTCTCCTCTGCCAATAACTCTCCCAGTCTTCAAATCTTGAAACTCAACTTCATCAGGTCTGAATACTACTTGACAATCAAGATCAATGGTAGCTTTCTTCACAGATAATAGATTTGAAGTGAACTGAGGCATGTAGAAGGCAGCCGTGTCCTTCTCAAACAGTTTTAGCTTTCCCACTCCTTCTATTGGGATCATGGCACCATTAGCTATCATAACACTCCCTGTTGCAGCCTTGATCTCACTTATAAGCCTCCTATCACTGATCATGTGATGACTTGCTCCAGAATCAATCACAATGGGTTTAGAAGCTCCGGATTGTATAGCATGCTTCCTGCTTGCTGCTAAGGCTTGTACTTGTTCCATGAACACTCTCCATTCCTTCCTGGTGATGCGATCATCAGCTCCACTCCCTTTCTCCTGCTCTTTTAACACCCCACTGTTTTCTACTGATTCCCCCATGTAGGCTGAGTAAGAACACTCTCCCACAACTCTCTTCCTACCCTTTCCTATGTTGATAGAAGCTTTGGATAGCATTCTGCACCTCCTCTTCTTCCGGAAGCCCTCACTCCTACTCCCGGTTAGCCTCCATGAGCTCTCACTCCTACTCATGGTTAGCTTCTGGAAGCTCTCACTCCTACTCCCAGTTGGCTTCCATGAGCTCTCACTCCTACTCATGGTTAGCCTCTCATCATCTCTCATTATCTCATACGCCCTTCTTATAAGCACACAGATCTCTTCCATTTCCGGAAGCTGTTCCCCTCTTAGAACCATCTCCACCAGCCACCCATATGATGACTCCATGCTCGCCAAGAGCTTCAAGACCGTCGCTTGCTCTTGTGTAGTATCCCCATCCACATGGGATCTCAACCCTTGTAGTTCAATCCACAAATGTTGTAGCTTCCTCACATGGTTATTGAACCCTTCTCTTCCTGGTTTAACTTCACTAATCACCTTCTTGACTTCATACACTCTCCTAAGACTGATCTTTGTTGAGATAAGAGAATAAAGTGTTGAGATGAGGAGATGAAGAGTTGAAACATGGATAGAGGAAGGGATTTGGAGCAGGTAGTAACTTTGGAGATTTACCACAGTAACTTTATTGTTACTGTGGTAACTAAGTTAAAAGACTTGGGAAGTTACCCTGCATCCATTTGGAGAGTGTAACACGACAGGAGGAGTCTGGATAAGCAAGGAGGAGTTTGGATAAGGTCTGGTCAAGGGAAGAGAGCTTTAGGCAGGCTGGCACCAGCTGGAAAGCTAAAGCAAGATACCCAAGCATGTGAGGAACCTTATTGGCTGGTTTGAATAAGGCATCTTTGACTACACATGCTTCTTATCCTAACTAGACTGAACCTGGACGAAAATATGTATCTCTAATCTATATATGTTGTAAACTCTCTCATTAATAAAGCTAATGGAGTTTTGAGTCTCTCTCTCTCTCTTGTTCTTAATCTCCAATCTCTTTAATTCTCAGATTAAACTTAATCACTCTTTAAATCACTAAATCTATTAATCTTGTTCTCATAAACATCTTCAATCTTCTCAAGCAGTGTACTTTCTTCAAGACTAAAGCAATTTCCACTTGTTTCCCTTGCTGTCTGATCTTTCTCAGCAGCTTTCCCCTTCAAAGACTCTTCCTTCTCATGGTTTCTCCAAACTCCACACCTTTTCAGAGTTGTTTTCATTTGTGAGAACCACCCCCACTCATTCCCTCTCTCTTTCTTCTCTTCACGCCTTGTTGTACCAGATTGAAGCAGCTCCATTTTCTTTAGCCTAGATCTTCCCTCAAATGCTTCTAATCTCCCACGCCAAGCTTAACTACAAGCTAGACCCCTCTTCTGACCTTGTCACACACCTAAAGAGACTCCCTTGAAGCTGACTCTCCAAAAGAAACACCAACAGACACAAACTTGACTTTTAAAGGATCTAGCTCTTGAAAAATCTCAAGAACTCTCAAGAACACTCAAGAACACTCAAGAACACTCAAAAACATTATAAAAACGAAATCACTCTTCCTTTTAAAGGAACCTGGCTCTGATACCATATTAGATTTTGTGATTTAAAGAGTGATTAAGTTTAATCTGAGACTTAAAGAGATTGGAGATTAAGAACAAGAGAGAGAGAGACTCAAAACTCCATTAATCAATAACTGATGAGGTTTACAAGTATTAATAGAGAGAGCAACAAGGAAATTCGAAATGTATAAGCATGTGTAGTCAAATGACAGGCTGGAACTCCTTTTGAATCACTTGGCTGTGCTTTCTCACATGCTTGCACTAGTAAAAAGCATCCTCTCCTTTCCAGCATCATACAGGCTGTCAAAGTGCTCCCTTATCCTTCCTTATCCTTTCTGGTCGAATCTTATCTCTTCTCTTCACTAAGTTACCTTCTTATCCCATCAGATAACTTCCCCAAGTTGTTACTATGGTTAAACTAAAGTTACCACAGTAAAACTCCAAAGTTACTGTCTGCTCCAAATCTCTTCCTCTCTCAACATATCAACTCTTTATTCTCTCATCTCAACACTTCATGCCAACTCCTATGAGATTTATTGAACTTCCTGGTTATTCTCCACCACTTTATGTATCCAAATCAAGCTTCTTACAAAATGATTCATCCTGGTTTGATTGGAACGACGAAGAAGCTGTGCTATTCCCAAACTGGGAAACTGGAATCACCTGATTTGAAAGTGGGATAACTTCTTCATCCCAACTCCTATGAGATTTATTCAACTTCCTGGTGATTCTCCACCACTTTATGTATCCAAATCAAGCTTCTTACAAAATGATTCATCCTGGTTTGATTGGAACGACGAAGAAGCTGTGCTATTCCCAAACTGGGAAACTGGAATCACCTGATTTGAAAGTGGGATAACTTCTTCATGCCAACTCCTATGAGATTTATTCAACTTCCTGGTGATTCTCCACCACTTTATGTATCCAAATCAAGCTTCTTACAAATGATTCATCCTGGTTTGATTGGAACGACGAAGAAGCTGTGCTATTCCCAAACTGGGAAACTGGAATCACCTGATTTGAAAGTGGGATAACTTCTTCATGCCAACTCCTATGAGATTTATTCAACTTCCTGGTGATTCTCCACCACTTTATGTATCCAAATCAAGCTTCTTACAAAATGATTCATCCTGGTTTGATTGGAACGACGAAGAAGCTGTGCTATTCCCAAACTGGGAAACTGGAATCACCTGATTTGAAAGTGGGATAACTTCTTCATGCCAACTCCTATGAGATTTATTCAACTTCCTGGTGATTCTCCACCACTTTATGTATCCAAATCAAGCTTTTCACAAAGTGATTCATCCTGGTTTGATTGGAACGACGAAGAAGCTGTGCTATTCCCAAACTGGGAAACTGGAATCACCTGATTTGAAAGTGGGATAACTTCTTCATGCCAACTCCTATGAGATTTATTCAACTTCCTGGTGATTCTCCACCACTTTATGTATCCAAATCAAGCTTCTTACAAAGTGATTCATCCTGGTTTGATTGGAACGACGAAGAAGCTGTGCTATTCCCAAACTGGGAAACTGGAATCACCTGATTTGAAAGTGGGATAACTTCTTCATGCCAACTCCTATGAGATTTATTCAACTTCCTGGTGATTCTCCACCACTTTATGTATCCAAATCAAGCTTCTTACAAAGTGATTCATCCTGGTTTGATTGGAACGACGAAGAAGCTGTGCTATTCCCAAACTGGGAAACTGGAATCACCTGATTTGAAAGTGGGATAACTTCTTCATGCCAACTCCTATGAGATTTATTCAACTTCCTGGTGATTCTCCACCACTTTATGTATCCAAATCAAGCTTCTTACAAAGTGATTCATCCTGGTTTGATTGGAACGACGAAGAAGCTGTGCTATTCCCAAACTGGGAAACTGGAATCACCTGATTTGAAAGTGGGATAACTTCTTCATGCCAACTCCTATGAGATTTATTCAACTTCCTGGTGATTCTCCACCACTTTATGTATCCAAATCAAGCTTCTTACAAAGTGATTCATCCTGGTTTGATTGGAACGACGAAGAAGCTGTGCTATTCCCAAACTGGGAAACTGGAATCACCTGATTTGAAAGTGGGATAACTTCTTCATGCCAACTCCTATGAGATTTATTCAACTTCCTGGTGATTCTCCACCACTTTATGTATCCAAATCAAGCTTCTTACAAAGTGATTCATCCTGGTTTGATTGGAACGACGAAGAAGCTGTGCTATTCCCAAACTGGGAAACTGGAATCACCTGATTTGAAAGTGGGATAACTTCTTCATGCCAACTCCTATGAGATTTATTCAACTTCCTGGTGATTCTCCACCACTTTATGTATCCAAATCAAGCTTTTCACAAAGTGATTCATCCTGGTTTGATTGGAACGACGAAGAAGCTGTGCTATTCCCAAACTGGGAAACTGGAATCACCTGATTTGAAAGTGGGATAACTTCTTCATGCCAACTCCTATGAGATTTATTCAACTTCCTGGTGATTCTCCACCACTTTATGTATCCAAATCAAGCTTCTTACAAAGTGATTCATCCTGGTTTGATTGGAACGACGAAGAAGCTGTGCTATTCCCAAACTGGGAAACTGGAATCACCTGATTTGAAAGTGGGATAACTTCTTCATCCCAACTCCTATGAGATTTATTCAACTTCCTGGTGATTCTCCACCACTTTATGTATCCAAATCAAGCTTCTCACAAAGTGATTCATCCTGGTTTGATTGGAACGACGAAGAAGCTGTGCTATTCCCAAACTGGGAAACTGGAATCACCTGATTTGAAAGTGGGATAACTTCTTCATGCCAACTCCTATGAGATTTATTCAACTTCCTGGTGATTCTCCACCACTTTATGTATCCAAATCAAGCTTCTTACAAAGTGATTCATCCTGGTTTGATTGGAACGACGAAGAAGCTGTGCTATTCCCAAACTGGGAAACTGGAATCACCTGATTTGAAAGTGGGATAACTTCTTCATGCCAACTCCTATGAGATTTATTCAACTTCCTGGTGATTCTCCACCACTTTATGTATCCAAATCAAGCTTCTTACAAAGTGATTCATCCTGGTTTGATTGGAACGACGAAGAAGCTGTGCTATTCCCAAACTGGGAAACTGGAATCACCTGATTTGAAAGTGGGATAACTTCTTCATGCCAACTCCTATGAGATTTATTCAACTTCCTGGTGATTCTCCACCACTTTATGTATCCAAATCAAGCTTCTTACAAATGATTCATCCTGGTTTGATTGGAACGACGAAGAAGCTGTGCTATTCCCAAACTGGGAAACTGGAATCACCTGATTTGAAAGTGGGATAACTTCTTCATCCCAACTCCTATGAGATTTATTCAACTTCCTGGTGATTCTCCACCACTTTATGTATCCAAATCAAGCTTCTCACAAAGTGATTCATCCTGGTTTGATTGGAACGACGAAGAAGCTGTGCTATTCCCAAACTGGGAAACTGGAATCACCTGATTTGAAAGTGGGATAACTTCTTCATGCCAACTCCTATGAGATTTATTCAACTTCCTGGTGATTCTCCACCACTTTATGTATCCAAATCAAGCTTCTTACAAAGTGATTCATCCTGGTTTGATTGGAACGACGAAGAAGCTGTGCTATTCCCAAACTGGGAAACTGGAATCACCTGATTTGAAAGTGGGATAACTTCTTCATCCCAACTCCTATGAGATTTATTCAACTTCCTGGTGATTCTCCACCACTTTATGTATCCAAATCAAGCTTCTCACAAAGTGATTCATCCTGGTTTGATTGGAACGACGAAGAAGCTGTGCTATTCCCAAACTGGGAAACTGGAATCACCTGATTTGAAAGTGGGATAACTTCTTCATGCCAACTCCTATGAGATTTATTCAACTTCCTGGTGATTCTCCACCACTTTATGTATCCAAATCAAGCTTCTCACAAAGTGATTCATCCTGGTTTGATTGGAACGACGAAGAAGCTGTGCTATTCCCAAACTGGGAAACTGGAATCACCTGATTTGAAAGTGGGATAACTTCTTCATGCCAACTCCTATGAGATTTATTCAACTTCCTGGTGATTCTCCACCACTTTATGTATCCAAATCAAGCTTCTTACAAAGTGATTCATCCTGGTTTGATTGGAACGACGAAGAAGCTGTGCTATTCCCAAACTGGGAAACTGGAATCACCTGATTTGAAAGTGGGATAACTTCTTCATGCCAACTCCTATGAGATTTATTCAACTTCCTGGTGATTCTCCACCACTTTATGTATCCAAATCAAGCTTCTTACAAAGTGATTCATCCTGGTTTGATTGGAACGACGAAGAAGCTGTGCTATTCCCAAACTGGGAAACTGGAATCACCTGATTTGAAAGTGGGATAACTTCTTCATGCCAACTCCTATGAGATTTATTCAACTTCCTGGTGATTCTCCACCACTTTATGTATCCAAATCAAGCTTCTTACAAAGTGATTCATCCTGGTTTGATTGGAACGACGAAGAAGCTGTGCTATTCCCAAACTGGGAAACTGGAATCACCTGATTTGAAAGTGGGATAACTTCTTCATCCCAACTCCTATGAGATTTATTCAACTTCCTGGTGATTCTCCACCACTTTATGTATCCAAATCAAGCTTTCACAAAGTGATTCATCCTGGTTTGATTGGAACGACGAAGAAGCTGTGCTATTCCCAAACTGGGAAACTGGAATCACCTGATTTGAAAGTGGGATAACTTCTTCATGCCAACTCCTATGAGATTTATTCAACTTCCTGGTGATTCTCCACCACTTTATGTATCCAAATCAAGCTTCTTACAAAGTGATTCATCCTGGTTTGATTGGAACGACGAAGAAGCTGTGCTATTCCCAAACTGGGAAACTGGAATCACCTGATTTGAAAGTGGGATAACTTCTTCATGCCAACTCCTATGAGATTTATTCAACTTCCTGGTGATTCTCCACCACTTTATGTATCCAAATCAAGCTTCTTACAAAGTGATTCATCCTGGTTTGATTGGAACGACGAAGAAGCTGTGCTATTCCCAAACTGGGAAACTGGAATCACCTGATTTGAAAGTGGGATAACTTCTTCATGCCAACTCCTATGAGATTTATTCAACTTCCTGGTGATTCTCCACCACTTTATGTATCCAAATCAAGCTTCTTACAAAGTGATTCATCCTGGTTTGATTGGAACGACGAAGAAGCTGTGCTATTCCCAAACTGGGAAACTGGAATCACCTGATTTGAAAGTGGGATAACTTCTTCATGCCAACTCCTATGAGATTTATTCAACTTCCTGGTGATTCTCCACCACTTTATGTATCCAAATCAAGCTTCTTACAAAGTGATTCATCCTGGTTTGATTGGAACGACGAAGAAGCTGTGCTATTCCCAAACTGGGAAACTGGAATCACCTGATTTGAAAGTGGGATAACTTCTTCATGCCAACTCCTATGAGATTTATTCAACTTCCTGGTGATTCTCCACCACTTTATGTATCCAAATCAAGCTTCTTACAAAGTGATTCATCCTGGTTTGATTGGAACGACGAAGAAGCTGTGCTATTCCCAAACTGGGAAACTGGAATCACCTGATTTGAAAGTGGGATAACTTCTTCATGCCAACTCCTATGAGATTTATTCAACTTCCTGGTGATTCTCCACCACTTTATGTATCCAAATCAAGCTTCTTACAAAGTGATTCATCCTGGTTTGATTGGAACGACGAAGAAGCTGTGCTATTCCCAAACTGGGAAACTGGAATCACCTGATTTGAAAGTGGGATAACTTCTTCATGCCAACTCCTATGAGATTTATTCAACTTCCTGGTGATTCTCCACCACTTTATGTATCCAAATCAAGCTTCTTACAAAGTGATTCATCCTGGTTTGATTGGAACGACGAAGAAGCTGTGCTATTCCCAAACTGGGAAACTGGAATCACCTGATTTGAAAGTGGGATAACTTCTTCATGCCAACTCCTATGAGATTTATTCAACTTCCTGGTGATTCTCCACCACTTTATGTATCCAAATCAAGCTTTTCACAAAGTGATTCATCCTGGTTTGATTGGAACGACGAAGAAGCTGTGCTATTCCCAAACTGGGAAACTGGAATCACCTGATTTGAAAGTGGGATAACTTCTTCATCCCAACTCCTATGAGATTTATTCAACTTCCTGGTGATTCTCCACCACTTTATGTATCCAAATCAAGCTTCTCACAAAGTGATTCATCCTGGTTTGATTGGAACGACGAAGAAGCTGTGCTATTCCCAAACTGGGAAACTGGAATCACCTGATTTGAAAGTGGGATAACTTCTTCATGCCAACTCCTATGAGATTTATTCAACTTCCTGGTGATTCTCCACCACTTTATGTATCCAAATCAAGCTTCTTACAAAGTGATTCATCCTGGTTTGATTGGAACGACGAAGAAGCTGTGCTATTCCCAAACTGGGAAACTGGAATCACCTGATTTGAAAGTGGGATAACTTCTTCATGCCAACTCCTATGAGATTTATTCAACTTCCTGGTGATTCTCCACCACTTTATGTATCCAAATCAAGCTTCTTACAAAGTGATTCATCCTGGTTTGATTGGAACGACGAAGAAGCTGTGCTATTCCCAAACTGGGAAACTGGAATCACCTGATTTGAAAGTGGGATAACTTCTTCATGCCAACTCCTATGAGATTTATTCAACTTCCTGGTGATTCTCCACCACTTTATGTATCCAAATCAAGCTTCTTACAAGTGATTCATCCTGGTTTGATTGGAACGACGAAGAAGCTGTGCTATTCCCAAACTGGGAAACTGGAATCACCTGATTTGAAAGTGGGATAACTTCTTCATGCCAACTCCTATGAGATTTATTCAACTTCCTGGTGATTCTCCACCACTTTATGTATCCAAATCAAGCTTCTTACAAAGTGATTCATCCTGGTTTGATTGGAACGACGAAGAAGCTGTGCTATTCCCAAACTGGGAAACTGGAATCACCTGATTTGAAAGTGGGATAACTTCTTCATCCCAACTCCTATGAGATTTATTCAACTTCCTGGTGATTCTCCACCACTTTATGTATCCAAATCAAGCTTCTCACAAAGAGATTCATCCTGGTTTGATTGGAACGACGAAGAAGCTGTGCTATTCCCAAACTGGGAAACTGGAATCACCTGATTTGAAAGTGGGATAACTTCTTCATGCCAACTCCTATGAGATTTATTCAACTTCCTGGTGATTCTCCACCACTTTATGTATCCAAATCAAGCTTCTTACAAAGTGATTCATCCTGGTTTGATTGGAACGACGAAGAAGCTGTGCTATTCCCAAACTGGGAAACTGGAATCACCTGATTTGAAAGTGGGATAACTTCTTCATCCCAACTCCTATGAGATTTATTCAACTTCCTGGTGATTCTCCACCACTTTATGTATCCAAATCAAGCTTCTCACAAAGTGATTCATCCTGGTTTGATTGGAACGACGAAGAAGCTGTGCTATTCCCAAACTGGGAAACTGGAATCACCTGATTTGAAAGTGGGATAACTTCTTCATCCCAACTCCTATGAGATTTATTCAACTTCCTGGTGATTCTCCACCACTTTATGTATCCAAATCAAGCTTCTCACAAAGTGATTCATCCTGGTTTGATTGGAACGACGAAGAAGCTGTGCTATTCCCAAACTGGGAAACTGGAATCACCTGATTTGAAAGTGGGATAACTTCTTCATGCCAACTCCTATGAGATTTATTCAACTTCCTGGTGATTTCACCACCTTTATGTATCCAAATCAAGCTTCTTACAAAGTGATTCATCCTGGTTTGATTGGAACGACGAAGAAGCTGTGCTATTCCCAAACTGGGAAACTGGAATCACCTGATTTGAAAGTGGGATAACTTCTTCATGCCAACTCCTATGAGATTTATTCAACTTCCTGGTGATTCTCCACCACTTTATGTATCCAAATCAAGCTTCTTACAAAGTGATTCATCCTGGTTTGATTGGAACGACGAAGAAGCTGTGCTATTCCCAAACTGGGAAACTGGAATCACCTGATTTGAAAGTGGGATAACTTCTTCATGCCAACTCCTATGAGATTTATTCAACTTCCTGGTGATTCTCCACCACTTTATGTATCCAAATCAAGCTTCTTACAAAGTGATTCATCCTGGTTTGATTGGAACGACGAAGAAGCTGTGCTATTCCCAAACTGGGAAACTGGAATCACCTGATTTGAAAGTGGGATAACTTCTTCATCCCAACTCCTATGAGATTTATTCAACTTCCTGGTGATTCTCCACCACTTTATGTATCCAAATCAAGCTTCTCACAAAGTGATTCATCCTGGTTTGATTGGAACGACGAAGAAGCTGTGCTATTCCCAAACTGGGAAACTGGAATCACCTGATTTGAAAGTGGGATAACTTCTTCATGCCAACTCCTATGAGATTTATTCAACTTCCTGGTGATTCTCCACCACTTTATGTATCCAAATCAAGCTTCTTACAAAGTGATTCATCCTGGTTTGATTGGAACGACGAAGAAGCTGTGCTATTCCCAAACTGGGAAACTGGAATCACCTGATTTGAAAGTGGGATAACTTCTTCATGCCAACTCCTATGAGATTTATTCAACTTCCTGGTGATTCTCCACCACTTTATGTATCCAAATCAAGCTTCTTACAAATTATTCATCCTGGTTTGATTAGAACGACGAAGAAGCTGTGCTATTCCCAAACTGGGAAACTGGAATCACCTGATTTGAAAGTGGGATAACTTCTTCATGCCAACTCCTATGAGATTTATTCAACTTCCTGGTGATTCTCCACCACTTTATGTATCCAAATCAAGCTTCTTACAAAGAGATTCATCCTGGTTTGATTGGAACGACGAAGAAGCTGTGCTATTCCCAAACTGGGAAACTGGAATCACCTGATTTGAAAGTGGGATAACTTCTTCATGCCAACTCCTATGAGATTTATTCAACTTCCTGGTGATTCTCCACCACTTTATGTATCCAAATCAAGCTTCTTACAAAGTTTTTCATCCTGGTTTGATTGGAACGACGAAGAAGTTGTGCTATTCCCAAACTGGGAAACTGGAATCACCTGATTTGAAAGTGGGATAACTTCTTCATGCCAACTCCTATGAGATTTATTCAACTTCCTCGTGATCTGTCAGATTTTAGAGCACATGTTGTGTGGGCGTGTGAATCAACCTCCACAGGTTGGGACTGAGTCTTGTTCAACAATGGAAGAATAACAACAAAGAGATGATGGAGAATAAGAAACTGGTGTGAGATTAAAGAGACTTTGGTGAGAGATTGAGAGATTAGAGAGAGATTGAAGATTAGGTGTACAGAGAATAGAGATTGGGTGATTCAAGTAACCAAGACTATGAAGGAGAAGGGGAAACCCCCCTAACTCTCTTAAGAGTTACAAATCCCCATATACATCTGTTTATATAGACTTTTACAATCTGAGACATCATAAACCTAATCTAATGGCTTGTAAATAACTTAAGAGGAATGGATGGTGTGATGAGCTGTCTTGTTGCAATCTGTGTAGTTGAATCTGATGGGAGAGCTGGCGCTATCTTTAATTCAAACCAGGGCTGTGCTGTGATTGGCTCTCCTTAAGCTCCTCCTAATCTGTCACAGATCAGTTTAGGTTCATGGTCGTGGCTCCCCTTGATTTACGTCAAGCCAGCCTGTCCCATGACCAAACTCTCCAATCATATCACGCACCTTATTTCTTTTGTCTTCTTCTCTTAAGAGCTTCTTTTGTCTTCTTCTCTTAAGAGCTTGTTTTGTCTTTCTCTTAGACTGACCATGCCTATGTTTGCACAAACTTCATAACTTCTGAAATGATCGATTATGAGCTTTCGGGTCGGGACGGTCCGTACGGATCCGTACGGTCCGTACACGTCCGTACCAAATCCGTACGGCCTCGCCCTAAGTTTGCACACTCGACCACTGCTCCCAAAGATACTCCTAAGCCTCTCCTGATTGGCCCTATCTTTGCACAACCATCAGATCATCTGGACACTCTCAGACCCTCCTGAAGCCTTAGTAGACAATCCCTGAAGGACTTGCCCTATCTTTGCACAAGCACCAACTCAACTCATCACCTTTTCCTTCTCCACTTCTTCTCTTCAAGTTAACATTCTCCACCACTTTATGTATCCAAATCAAGCTTCTTACAAAGTGATTCATCTTGGTTTGATTAGAACGACGAAGAAGTTGTGCTATTCCCAAACTGGGAAACTGGAATCACCTGATTTGAAAGTGGGATAACTTCTTCATCCCAACTCCTATGAGATTTATTCAACTCCCTGGTGATTCTCCACCACCTTATGTATCCAAATCAAGCTTCTCACAAAGAGATTCATCCTGGTTTGATTGGAACGACGAAGAAGCTGTGCTATTCCCAAACTGGGAAACTGGAATCACCTGATTTGAAAGTGGGATAACTTCTTCATGCCATCTCCTATGAGATTTATTAAACTTCCTGTTGATTCTCCACCACTTTATGTATCCAAATCAAGCTTCTTACAAAATGATTCATCCTGGTTTGATTGGAACGACGAAGAAGCTGTGCTATTCCCAAACTGGGAAACTGGAATCACCTAATTTGAAAGTGGGATAACTTCTTCATGCCAACTCCTATGAGATTTATTCAACTTCCTGGTGATTCTCCACCACTTTATGTATCCAAATCAAGCTTCTCACAAAGAGATTCATCCTGGTTTGATTGGAACGACGAAGAAGCTGTGCTATCCCAAACTGGGAAACTGGAATCACCTGATTTGAAAGTGGGATAACTTCTTCATCCCAACTCCTATGAGATTTATTCAACTTCCTGGTGATTCTCCACCACTTTATGTATCTATATCAAGCTTCTCCCAAAGTAATTCGTCCTGGTTTTATTAGAACGACGAAGAAAAGCTGTGCTATTCCCAAACTGGAAACTGGAATCACCTGATTTGAAAGTGGGATAACTTCTTCATGCCAACTCCTATGAGATTTATTCAACTTCCTGGTGATTCTCCACCACTTTATGTATCCAAATCAAGCTTCTTACAAAGTGATTCATCCTGGTTTGATTGGAACGATGAAGAAGCTGTGCTATTCCCAAACTGGGAAACTGGAATCACCTGATTTGAAAGTGGGATAACTTCTTCATCCCAACTCCTATGAGAGTTATTCAACTTCCTGGTGATTCTCCACCACTTTATGTATCAAATCAAGCTCTCACAAGAGATTCATCCTGGTTTGATTGGAACGACGAAGAAGCTGTGCTATTCCCAAACTGGGAAACTGGAATCACCTGATTTGAAAGTGGGATAACTTCTTCATGCCAACTCCTATGAGATTTATTCAACTTCCTGGTGATTCTCCACCACTTTATGTATCCAAATCAAGCTTCTTACAAAGTTATTCATCCTGGTTTGATTAAAGCGACGAAGAAGCTGTGCTATTCCCAAACTGGGAAACTTGAATCACCTGATTTGAAAGTGGGATAACTTCTTCATCCAACTCCTATGAGATTTATTCAACGTCCTGGTGATTCTCCACCACTTTATGTATCCAAATCAAGCTTCTCACAAAAGTTATTCATCCTGGTTTGATTAAACGACGAAGAGAAGCTGTGCTATTCCCAAACTGGGAAACTGGAATCACCTGATTTGAAAGTGGGATAACTTCTTCATGCAACTCCTATGAGATTTATTCAACTTCCTGGTTATTCTCCACCACTTTATGTATCCAAATCAAGCTTCTTACAAAGTATTCATCCTGGTTTGATTAAACGACGAAGAAGCTGTGCTATTCCCAACTGGGAAACTGGAATCACCTGATTTGAAAATTGGATAACTTCTTCATGCCAACTCCTATGAGATTTATTCAACTCCTGGTGATTCTCACCACTTTATGTATCCAAATCAAGCTTCTTACAAAGATATTCATCCTGGTTTGATTAGAACGACGAAGAGCTGTGCTATTCCCAAACTGGGGAACTGGAATCACCTGATTTGAAAGTGGGATAACTTCTTCATGCCAACTCCTATGGGATTTATTCAACTTCCTGGTGATTCTCCACACTTTATGTATCCAAATCAAGCTCTTCTTACAAAGTGATTCATCCTGGTTTGATTAGAACGACGAAGAAGCTGTGCTATTCCCAAACTGGGAAACTGGAATCACCTGATTTGAAAGTGGGATAACTTCTTCATGCCAACTCCTATGAGATTTATTAAACTTCTGGTGATCTCTCCTCACTTTATGTATCCAAATCAAGGTTTCTACAAAATTGATTCATCCTGGTTTGATTGGAACGATGAAGAAGAAGAGTGTTGCTATTCCCAAACTGGGAAACTGGAATCACCTGATTTGAAAGTGGGATAACTTCTTCATCCCAACTCCTATGAGATTTATTAACTTCCTGGTGATTCTCCACCACTTTAGCATCCAATCAAGCTTTTCACCAAAGTGATTCATCCTGGTTTGATTTAGACCGACGAAGAAGTGTGCTATTCCCAAACTGGGAAACTGTAATCACCTGATTTGTTGAAAGGGGGATAACTTCTTCATGCCATCCTATGAGATTTAATCAACTCCTGGTGATTCTCCCACCATTTTATGTATCCAAATAAGCTTCTTACAAAGATGATTCATCCTGTTTGGATTGGAAAACGAAGAGGGGGGGGCTGTCTGTTCCGAAACTGGGAAACTGGACTCACCTGATTTGAAAGTGGGAAACCTTTTCATGCCAACTCCTATGAGATTTATTCAACTTCCTGGTGATTCTCCACCAATTTATGCATCCCAAATCAAGCTTTTCACAAAGTGATTCATCCTGTTTGATTAGAACGACGAATAAGTTGTGCTATTCCCAAACTGGAAATGTAATCACCTGATTTGAAAGTGGGATAACTTCTTCATGCCAACTCCTATGAGATTTAATCAACTTCCTGGTGATTTCTCCACCCTTTATGTATCCAAATCAAGCTCTTTACAAAGAGATTCATCTGGTTTTATTGGAACGACGAAGAAGCTGTGCTTTTCCCAAATGGGAAACTGGAATCACCTGATTTGAAAGGGGATAACTTCTTCATGCCAACTCCTATGAGATTTATTCAACTTCCTGGTGATTCTCCACCACTTTATGTATCCAAATCAAGCTTCTTACAAAAGATTCATCTGGTTTGATTGGAACGACGAAGAAGCTGTGCTATTCCCAAACTGGGAAACTGGAATCACCTGATTTGAAAGTGGGATAACTTCTTCATGCCAACTCCTATGAGATTTATTCAACTTCCTGGTGATTCTACACCACTTTATGTATCCAATCAAGCTTCTACAAGTTATTCATCCTGTTTGATTAGAAACGACGAAGAAGTGTGCTATTCCAAACTGGGAAAACTGGAATCACCTGATTTGAAAGTGGGATAACTTCTTCATGCCAACTCCTATGAGATTTGATTTATTCAACTTCCTGGTGATTCTCCACCACTTTATGTATCCAAATCAAGCTTCTCACAAAGTGATTCATCCTGGTTTGATTAGAACGACGAAGAAGCTGTGCTATTCCCCAAACTGGGGAAACTGGAATCACCTGATTTGAAAGTGGGATAACTTCTTCATGCCAACTCCTATGAGATTTATTCAACTTCCTGGTGATTTCTCCACTCACTTTATGTATCAAATCAAGCTTCTTACAAAATGATTCATCCTGGTTTGATTGGAACGATGAGAAGCTGTGCTATTCCCCCCTTAAAAACTGGGAAACTGGAATCACCTGATTTGAAAGTGGGATAACTTCTTCATGCCAACTCTATGAGATTATTCAACTTCCTGGTGATTCTCCACACCACTTATTTATCTAAATCAAAGCTTCTCCCACCGAGATTCATCCTGGTTTGATTGGGAACGCCGAAGAACCAGTAAGCTGTGCTATTCCCAAACTGGGAGAGGAAACTGGAACACCTGATTGAAAGTGGGATAAGATAATTCTTCATGCAACTCCTATGAGATTTATTTACAACTTCTTGTGATTCTCCACCACTTTATGTATCAAATCAAGTGGCTTCTTATCAAAGTTATTCATCCCTGGTTTTCTTAAAACGACGCAAGAGCTGTGCTATTCCCAAACTGGGAAACTGATCACCTGATTTGAAAGTGGGATAACTTCTTCATCCCCAACTCCTATGAGAGTTATTCCAACTTCCTGGTGATTCTCCACCACTTTTTATGTATCTAAATCAAGCTTCTCACAAAGTTATTCATCCTGGTTTGATTAAAACGACGAAGAAGTTGTGCTATTCCCAAACTGGGAAACTGGAATCACCTGATTTGAAAGTGGGATAACTTCTTCATGCCAACTCCTATGAGATTTATTAAACTTCCTGGTGATTCTCCACCACTTTATGTATCCAAATCAAGCTTCTTACAAAGTTATTCATCCTGGTTTGA